>NW_024468517.1:667529-833904 GCF_001632365.1 Laetiporus sulphureus 93-53 | reverse complement strand
GAAAGTGCAAACAGCGTCCACCGGAGCGCATCGCAGGTTGTAGGTTCAACATGATAGCTGCTTGTGGCTGTAGGGGTCAGGCCAGGCCCATGGATTTGCCTTTCGTACCAGGAAGAGAGATGGACCTCGTGACATTTATTCACTACATACCGAGTGCATCGATGGTGACCGGACATGGTAGATTAGAGGTGCTAGCGGATATGCAGGCTGGAAATGGCGAAAGAGACAGAATGAGGAACGCATACGTTGCTGACTTTGCTTGATTGCAAGCGGCCACTTGAATAGCAATGTACTTATAATGCAAATGTCAAAGGCATATTCAGCTATATCAAGTCAAACCGAGCTCCAACGGAGAGGAGAGGAGTCGACGGGATCGAATGCGATCGCACAGTGAATGGACCATGAACTTTAGACATAACGTCGAGGCTGCACAGCTCTCTAGATCCACGGAAGTTGGATCTACAAGTATTGAGTATTGAACGTTGACTTGAATGAGATTGATATAGCATCGAAGCTTGATTTGTTGAAAGATGACAAGACGACCGAGCGAGACATCTTCAAGAGTGAGAGGTGGATGAGCCGAGAGCCCTTGAACATCATGCGGCGAACATGCTGCACAGACGAGACCATATTCACTCCGATATCTATACAAGGACCATAACAATCAGAAGGTGGCTGGAAGATGGTTGTATTACTAAGTAGTAGTCTCTAGTTCGTTCGAGAACGTTCACAATAAGTTATTTGTATACCCTTCTTCAAAAACACGGTGTCTATACCATCCCTCCACTTGCCGCCACGCCACTCATTGCCCAACGACATTCTGGTGTGCTCGCAATAGGACAGACATGCCTCTCAATTACTCAAAATGGGACGCGCTCGAGGTCAGCTTTGTTCCTCGTTAGGTTCTTGCCGATGTCGGTATGCTGACGCGTTTTGATCGAACAGCTCTCTGACGATTCCGACATCGAGGGACATCCGAATGTCGACAAGAAGTCTCTGGTACGGTGCGTCAGCACCATATGATGACCATGCAGTGTTACTAACATCCGCGTCGCCGACAGATGGAAACAGCGCGATATTCATGAGAAGCGGGAGATCCGGCGGCAGCGCATCGCGCAGCTGAGCGCAGACGTTGCCTGCAATGATGTCCTCCAGCCGCGCCTGCAGACCATCACAGACGAGGTCGCGGCGCAGGGCGCACCACGCTTCTCTGCACTCGTTGAACGCTTCAAGACGAACCCGTCGCCGGACAAGCCGCCCACGAACGCGCCCGAGCAGAAGACGTACGATGCGATGCTGCTTTCGCTCATGCTGCAAATCTGGGAGGAGGCGAAGGAGCAGGGCGTTGAGAAGGATGACCCGCGGCTCGGGGAAGTGCTCGTGCAAGGGCTCAAGAAACACATCGTGCAGATGGGTGAGCACCAAGAGAAGCTCAAGACAGAGCTTGCGACGCTGGAGGAAGAGGCGCATAAGAAGATCACGAGCGATGACTTGCATGTTGGCTGGGATTCGCATGTACGCTGTTGTGCTCTCAGTCTTTCCCCCACTCACATGTTTTGTAGTACGTTCCGCCCATGCCCGCACCGCCGCCGGTCAAGGGTGCACATATCGATTCGGAAAGAAGAAAGAAGAAAACGACTACTACCGAGTTCGAGGTGCTCAATTCCGGAGGCGTCGCGGCTGCGCAAGCAGCAGAACCATCCAGCAAACCATCCGCCGCACCAGCTGCAGTCGCCGCGTCAGAAGAGGAGACCGAGCCCGAGGACGAGCTGCCCGAGATGACACCTTCGTTAGAGGCGTTCTCCCGCCTCTCTTTACGAGGCTACGAGGAGTCGTGGGAGTTCATCAAGCAGCACAGAGACGTCGTGGTCCCCGGAGCATCGGACGCGTTGCTTGTCGCGGCGTTCACGGCGCAGAGTGAGGGCAAGCCGAAGTACGCGCAGCAGTGCGTGCATCAAAGCCTGTTACTCCAGTACTGCGAGAAGCTGGGTGGTGATGGTGTGCGGGTGTTCTTCAGAAAGTGAGTCTATCCTCTTCTTACACCTATGTATTGTGCATATTCAAAGTCTCAATCTAGGATGGTCGACCGAGACCCTCGTGCGACGGCCGTGTTCGAAAAGGACGTCGCAGATACGTACGCACACCTCGTCGAGCGTGTGCGGATCTCCAAGGCGGAGCAGGCTGCGTTCGGGCCCGGAACGGAGCAGATCCAGCTCGTACCTGAGGATCCGTCGCACACAATTTCGTTCAACGTGCCGGATGGTCCGCCGCCGGAGCACCTCACCGTTGAAGGTGAAGGTCTGGAGAACATTAACATTGAGGACGTGCGCCGCATGTTACAACTACGCTGGGACGTGTTCCAAGGCTTCCCTGTGCCACTGCAAAAGGCGCTCAAGAAGAACAGCCTCGACGAGGTGAACAAGGTGCTTGGCGGGATGAAGGTGAACGAGGCGGAGGAGGTCGTGAAGCTGTTGGACGTGGCGGGCATTTTGAACTTCTCGGAGGGCGGGGTCAGGGATGAGACGGGGAAGGCGAAGCAGATGGACGGTGAGGATGACGAAGAGGAAGAGGAGGCGGAGGCGGATGAGACATTGGCGGAGACAGCGGAGCAGGGGTGAATGGAGGGCCCTTAGTTCTCGTGTGCTTGGTAGGATCCTTCTGTTGCAGTCTTTTATTGCTGGGTACTGTTTTGCTGCAGATATCAACTCATTGCAATCAAGTTTGATATTGTGCTATCTCAAATCGGATTCATGGTAGTCCATCGTCATCACATACGAGGCGAACACCCGAAGGCATGGCCAGGACGATTGCGCCGATTTACGTATGTGCATTCCTTTTTGCTGGGCACGCGGCCCAGATGCCAGGAAGTTGGCGTTGCGCCGCGACGGCAAGCACGGTGATCAAAGACATAACCCCGGCGGCTTCTCGTCCTGTCATTCGTTATAACGTACTGGTTCGTGATTTTCATTTTCACAAGCTCCTTTATGATTTTGGTCTATGACGGCTGATAGAGGCTGTTCCATCTCCAGAATCTGAGCTTAGCTAGGCTCTGAGACCTTTTCTTGTCGTCCTTTGCTGAATCGTCATCGAGTGTACCGCTGCTAGGAATTCTCAGGAACTGCGCGTGTTCGCCTTATATTACCTAACGTTCTTCCCTGCGTGCAGTGTTATTTCGAATCCGTCTCTTCCATCCGATAGGAAGCTGTTCAAGGCGTCCATAGCACTTGACCTTCCACCGATATTGACACCTCATCCGCGCCGCAACGACCTCGAGCCGTCGCAAGGCAGCGATCGGAACGGCCGCTCCCATATCAAGCCCGCCGCAGTTCGCTCCATGCCTCGGTTTGCATGCGAGCCGAACGCGCCCCGAGGCACTGATGAGTGTTTGCGCGTTGAGACTCTCACGCATGCATACTTTAGGGAATCGCGCTGGTCAATGTGGCAGGCGGAGGGCCGTAACGCTGGTGGCTACATAGAAGTCGCCTCGCGCGCTTCGCTGCTGTGTTCGCTCCCTGGACTGTATTATGTTCGGATCATTGGAGCAAGGTATCGGGTGCAGAAGCTGGCCGTGCTTGCGATATTAATACCTGCGGGCTGTGTGAGGCAGTGCATTCCGCGTTGTGGTCGATACTCCATTGTCAGCCCTACTCATAGTGCCTCCGGCCTCCTCTTTTCCAGTCATTCTTTTGTGGTCATGGCCTTCGAATCTGCACCAACCCATGACATGACAGCCTCAACAGCGGCCAGCCCCAGCGGGTGAGCTATACTTACGAGCGGTCGCAACTGATACCGGCTTCTAAGCGCAATCATAGCAATCTACTGTTACTCGGGATCTTGTCGAATCTCGTGTGGACAGCCGTAGTCGGTTGCAGAGCCATTGTGCACTTCGATAACCTTTTTGCCAGGTGAGCAATCTCGTGGCGTTGATTGAATTCGCGTCCTCACCGCTCGCATCCTTCTAGAGATGATAAGCCCCGTCCGTTGCATTTTGCAATCGTATGTGCGCTATATGCTTTACTCATCATTTACTCATCTATATGCTTTACTCATCGTGATCATTGACCGGTTCGCCACTCAAGCCGCTGTCGCTGTTAGTCGTATGGCTGTCTGCGTTCGCATTTGAGTCCCTATTCATTATATGGACCTGCGATGCCTCACACTCGTTTTCATCATATCCTTCTGGTAAGCTTGCTTCCATCAAATGCTTATGATACGGCAAAGCCTAACAAATCACTTAGACTTCCTCTCGGAAGAGCGCTTCCTCCACAGCGCGAAATGTAAGATTTCCACTCATTTTCCCTATCTCACTTCTCTGAAATCCATTTTAGACTTTCTAGCCTGTACGTAGAGCGTCTCACATTATTTGATCCTTCGCTGAGCCATCATACGAATGTCCAGGCATAGCATCCGAGGTCTGTCCTTCCCTCCACCTAAAGCTTCCTCCCTTTCCTGACTGCGATCCTAGACCATCGTCGGGACGCTACTGCATGTCTCCCTTGAAACTTCGCTACGCATCATCATCGCGCCCTCTCAGTCGAGATTGTTCCAGCTTATGCGGTTCCACGAAGGGCTGCGTCTAGGTCAGTCACCGACTTCGCGATACGCAGAATGTGTCCGCTCACCTCCGCAATCTAGTTATCAATGTAGTAGTCGCATTGGCATTCTCCTTGTCCAGATATGTGGAGCCACAGGGCTCGTTGTGCATTCTGGCGAGCTTATGTGGCATAACGACTGTGTTGGCGATCACTTCACTACTATGGACTCCCGAGGTTCGCGTAGCTTTTGGCATGCATCGCTGGCATTTCTCACCGCGATTATTTGCTCTGACAGCCCTTCAGGCTACGTGGATCACATATTGTGGAAGGATCGCAATGTTGGAATATTTGCAATGGCAAGTCTTGCATCGCTTCAAGGCGAGATGCTCTACTGAATGCTACATAGTATTTAACCGGAACAGCTCCCTCCTGCATTTCGCAATGCTGGCTAATGCCGCATATTTTGTTCATTCGGTACGCTTGAATGCTTATAATCCAGATTTCCCAATTGTTAATTAGTATTTCTTGCTCACGCAGCCATCTGTTCTGTCAGTACCTTCGTCTTTTAAGCTCTTCCTGGTCCTATGTTGAAACACTATCCCCATAGGCAATCAATCATCCACGTTGTGTTGAACAAGGCGTACGTCTCTTGTATGACGACAGTCCTGGGCGCAGCGAGCTCGGGCGACTCCGTTGTTCAACTGTATCGGGCCAACGTAACGCCTCCGGAGAAGCTGATGCTACAACTGCAGGTGCGCGTCTGGTAACCAGACAACATGGAAACAGTTCTCGTTCACTCATCGAGTTTCTAGGCAGCAGCATTGGCGTAAACGCGACATTTGAAGCAAAATCGTCAGATTGCACGATGGAGAGGACATTCACACTCGTATGCATAATGTCGATTTACATCGCCGCGCAGATCGAGGAAGGACATTCTTGCGTAAAATCGACTATTGTACAATCTAGATATTACTTGTCCAGTACAACGGCATCCAGTACCAGCTGTAAAATTCGATCCAAACTAATCGACTACAGAGAAAACGATAATCGACCTGAGTCGTGACATGGAGTATTCAGTATTCTCCATCGCAATCGCTACGAACCACCCAACGCTCACGTAGGTTGCTCTAGTGCTCGTTCCTGTCCGCCTGCAATCCATAAACAAGGCCCAACGCAACGCGTGCCGCCGCCTTCCTGCGCTCGCCCTCATCCTCCATGCCACTAATCTCCTCCTTCATCCCCTGCAGCGCACTGAACACACGCGAGAGGTCGAACGCTGACATCTCGAAGTCATCGTCATCGTCGAGGTGCTCGAATACGTGCTCTTCCGGTTGCTCGGTGTGAGAAGAGCTAGATTGCCCCTCCGCAACAGAAATGGGTGGAGCGGAGCTAAAGATACGGCGAGAGGTCTCCAGGATCTCCGCGCGCGAAGGAAGATCGGGATCGTTCTCCTCGTTGAGGACATCCTCATCTTCTGGCATGCTTATGAACAGCTCGCCCTCGCCAGCATAGTCAGACACGGAAGCCAATGAGCGGTACGATGCACCCGTATGCATCGGCACAAGGTGATCAGCGCCTAAGCCGCCTACCGCGCGCGGCGAGGACGCAGACACGAATTCGGAGAAGTTGTCGTCGAAGCCCAAGACACGCTCCTGGGGCTCGCCCACCGGCGTCTTGATCGTTGGCGTGGGCATCATGTCCTGCCAGTCCATGTCATTCACGTCTACGGTTGTCCACGCGCGTGCCTCCTCATGCTCTTGCCGCCCGTCCTCCTCCTCGAGCCAGCGCTCGAGCTCCTCCATCTCCCGCTGCATGCGGCTCTTCCGCGCCACGCTTGAGCCACCGGCGGGTGCAGGATGGTCGTGGTCGTGGTCGTGGTCATGTTCGGAAGAGATGAGCGCACGCAGGCCATCGTCCTTCTCTTCTTCTCGTGCCCAATCGAGGAGTTCCCTGGCTCGGGACTTACGGTTGCGAGTGGACTCGGACTGGACGAGGGAGGGCCACATAATTGTGCTTAGTGCATCGACTACCCTGGGCAAGCCAGGAATACCTATGGCAAATTAGCAAGATCATGTATGAGTTCTGGTCCGAGTATAACGTACCTGCATCCTCGTCTTTAGAACGCCACCCCTCATCTTCCGTCGTTTCACGATAGTCCCGCCCACCTTCTACGTACTCGAATCCATGGGATGACAAAAACTCATCCATTCCCTCTTCCTCCTCAGCAGACACGGTGGATGCATCTCCGAACCTGACTGCGAGAGATACCTCCGGGTCTTGGTCTCTGAGGCTGCTGGCGATGTCCATAATGTGCTCTCTGTAGGGCTGGGAACGCATTCAGAACATATGTTATCGTTACCCCTTTGAGAAGCTGCCCGTACCTCTCCATGCTTCCAAACGTAGATCACCGCTGGTACTCCTGTAGCATGGATCGCTCTGAACTCATGCAATGCTCGAGTCTCAAAGTGGACGTCGGCGGTGTAGTACTTGTTCACAATCGTCCATGGGGTGATGTTGTCCGTACCTTCAGGTCGCTGATTGAGGCTAGTCGGAGAATTGAGTGCCTGCACACCTGAGAGGTCGGTCGTGCAAGGTGGTGAGACGTGGACTGATGGGAGGACGTACGTTGGACGAGTTCTTGAGCTTGCTCTGCACGCGGGGAGAGCACCAGAATCTTGCAGTCCGCTGACAGCGCCATAAGTCTTATATATGTGCTGTCTTTTGCGCCTGAAACGACAGAACGCTTGGTCTCTTGAACAAAGTAATGGAATGGATGCAGCCTATATAATCTGGACAGCTCAATCTCAGCCACTGGAAATCGGCGTCTCCCGAAATCACCAACCCCCCAGCGCACCGTCGGCTACAAGAAGCTCGTTTACTCGGAGGAAAAATTAATGGCAGAATCTGACAATGATCTGGTGTTCGTCATGCAACTCTAATCAAAATAATATGAGCCAGACTTAGCCGAAGAAGAGGAGGATAGAAAAAAGCTCCTCCTTCGGCTGAAGTACAACTTTGGCTTCGACATTCATGGTACTACGGATTCCTCTACAAATTCATGATCACTGGACAATGTACTGCCTGAGCCTCTCGATGTATCCACAGCATCCTCATCAGCTTCTCCATTCACTGGACTGTCCATTTCATTGATTCCGTCTTCGTCCACAAACCTATCGAAAGAGTCGAAGTCGAGATCCTCACCCATATTTCCGACCAAGCGAGACGCAAATTTGATACTGCCACCTTCAATGTCGCTCGATCCGAGGATATTTGCAAATAAAGGCAATCCAGCAGAGCTATCTTCAAAGGTCTGACGAATGCTCAGAAGGAGGTGAGACATGATGATAGACTCGATTCTGTACAGAACCGTCAGAGACATTAGAGCGCATGGACACCTTGATCAACCCACGGAATGATGAAGAGTGATATGTCGCTTGCGTATATCTATGTCAGCTAGACGTGAGCGACTCTGGTTTCTAACAGGTTACTGAACTAACCTCCGTATTTTCGAAACGGGCGGAGATAACAACCTCTAAAATATTCAAGACGAAGAGCGATCTGCACGGTATTGTGGTCAGTGCTGTAATCTCAATAGTTGAGGCAACTTGGCGTACAAGAAGTATATGGTTCCTGCGATGAATGACAAACGTCATAACAGTACAACTAGATCACGTCTTGTTAAGGCTTACCATCTCGAAGTAACAGCTTTGCCAATGGCCCGATTTCAATTCTGGTCCGAAGTCCTCCTCCGAAGCAGAAGAACGTCTTATACCAAGTGCTGACTAGAACAATAAGCTCAGATGCGACCGAACAGATTCGACCCGCTGAGATAACTGTGGAAGGTTTGTACATGCATGTCGCGGGAGTCGAGAAAAACGTACGTCTATAGACGATCAGTGTGAGCGAAGGCCGCAGATCAATCCTATCTGATACTCACCTTTGTTCTAGAGCAAGGGAGATAGACTCGTTGCTGTAACACTCGGGATACTTGCCCACATAAAGGACGGAGTAATGCACCGCGGCCATCTCGGTATACTGACAGTGACAAGTCAGCACCTGCCAGTCCTGTGCGGTACAGCCATTATTCTCACAATGTCCATGCATGCTGGAACAACCCCAAGCAGAGCTGTCAAGAGCGCAGGTATCCATCTCCTCTCGTTGAACGCATAGACACGCAAAGCGGATGAGACTGGGGGTATAAGCTGTTGAACGCGGCGAAGGTGGCCAAGGAGACACATACTTGCTATCACCAGTTCTAACAATGCGATGGTCATGGTTTGCAACTTGTTAGTAGCTGCACACCTAGTCAAAGGACCCTCTTGTTATTGATGATGTTTGCATTGAAGAGTAAACGACGTACTCCTGGAAAAAGTCAATCAAGACTCACACAAAGGCAGTCATGGACGGGTTTCTCCACTTACCGGAGAGGTATTCCACCAGAACGTTACTAGGATTAACGAGACACCCATGAACAGAAGCAGATAACGATTGAGAAGAAACAAAATCGAGGGGAAGGAGAATTTGTGGACTGGCTTGAACCACACGAGGATCGCTTCTTGGGGTACAGTCGCGGCGTAATCGAAGAAGATGAGAGCTGTAAGTTGATCGAATGAGTGGCATCCTGGCGCGCCGAATAGATCATGCTAAGTACCAGCTATCGCAACGGCGCAGTATGAGTAGACATAGCTGAGCGATAGATCAAGTCATTGCAAAACCCGGTGCGATCAGAAGACCCTCACCTCAGTCGAAGCACTGCGAACTCCTCCTCTATGATCGCAGTCTCGTTCAACATATTATCAGCCATTACTCGAAGCTTTTTTAAGGTGAGCCTGATGGGCCAGGAAACTTGAGAATACATTCACCTGTTCGACACTGCTCTTATACGCCAGAGTGTCTCGCAGCTACATCCCTTCACACGCCATGATTTTGCCACTCAGCCGGCTTCCATTGCAGAGATCATGATCATGAAACGCGACCGCATCACAGTAGATCACAGTATGGTTCTGTAATTGATGTCGAAGCTGGAGCTGAATACTAATGTCAGCCTCAATAGTCTTGGCACATCCGAGCCGTATGGCGATACACGGCCTCGTTTCATAATACAAAAGCGAATGGGAGGAAGCTTCTTAGCTTCTCGACTACGATTCCCACGAACACCGCCATGCCTTCCGGGTGGGAACGGTGGCCTGGTCTGGGCTACCGTCTACGCGTCGGTGAAGAAGAGCAAATCCGGCAAGGACGCAAAGCCATGGAGTGAAGGTCACTCGACAACAAGGAAGACTCGGCAAAGGCTATGAATATGTTGCACGGCAGAGAACTGCACCATCCCGTTGGATGATCAAGCGGCTGTGCAATCCCGTCAATCAGGAACGAGTTCCTGGATGACGTGAGGAAGAAGGTGGCATTCTTCCATGACTAGCACTACCTCCGACACGCATCGCATTGTTACTTTTGATGTCCGACTGACCTTGTGCTGTACCTGGTATAGCGCGGAGCCGCTGCCCTTTGCTCGATGTTTACAAATTTGTCAGGCTTCGTCCTGGCAGCTCATCAGCATTGCGGTTATCACACTATCTAATTTGACGTACATGCTGCGGATTGTTCCATGAGGATGTTGATATTGGCGGAAGATCCGTGCATTTACCATTCAGGTGACCTTTATATTCGTAGACGACGGCCGTTAAACGGGTTTGCAGTTGAACTATCGATATGAGATGATGCGCAAACCAGAATACGACATGTAACTAGAGGTGTCGGCAGAGTCCATACTGGTACTGGGCTCGGGTTTTACTCTCGCCAACACATCCCCCGGGTTTGGGGACGTGCCTGAACGAAATAGAAGTCCACCGGGATGCTCGAGTTCATCGCAATCTGCTGGGGTGCCCCCTGCGGCTGCGCGATGAACCGATGCGCTTCGTCCATCGAAAAGTGGCGCACGTCGACCTTGCGCCTGCGCGCGTATTTGCGGAATAGCTCGACCATAGCGTGCTGAGAGAGCATCTCGGACGGGAAGTTTAGGTAGGCATTGGCGGAGATGGCGGGCTTGATGGGCGTCACGACGACGTAGCACGCGACATCGCGCGTGCAGGACCAATCGGCGCGAGCATTACGGTTTCCGACGACTGGGACTTCATAAAACTCGCAGTCAGAAGTCCAAGGAACCAGAAAAGCTCGATCGGCTTCACAGAGAACGTCAGTACACTGTATGGCCGCTGGTGGTACAGCAGACGAATCTGATCATAGAGATCACCAGCACCAATGAATGTATACTCCAAATTGCCCGCTTCTACTGCAGGGTGGAGCTTCAGGTGCTCTGCAAAGCGCTCTTTCTCATCCCAAAGCTGCACAGAGATTGATTATAGCGAATAAACCGGTGTCGCACTTCGAGACTTATGGGGATGATGCGCGCTCCGGGGTCTCCTGGTGCCCTATGCGCTTGATGAAAGCCGTATTCGGATGGGTAGACACGTCGAACGTCTGCGCCATAGTCATGCAGAGGATGAATATATCTAAAACTATGCTGACTGACCAGCCTCGGTTGCGGCATTCAGTATCCAATACTGCGCTAATATTCCAGGCCCGCTTGCCACGCTGACTATTGCATCCACTCCTCGAAGGTGTTGGGCCAGAGCGGTCCCCTCTTTGGAGTATTCAAGCTCAATGATGAGCACTTGGGGATAGTTCGCAAGATTCTGCTTCAGAGGCTTCCCAGGACACAAGAAGACGGTGACCCTAGGGTGGCAACGACAGTAAAGTGCTTAACGTCGAGCCGGGAGAGACAAGACCTCCGTGAACTAGTGAGGACGCCACATCGGTTTCCGTAGGCACAGACCCGCAGTCTACTCCGATGCATCTAGCCACGATGCTTCGGTCATACAGAAAGTGTAAACCGTAAAGACGTCCGTGAGGATGAAGCGCATGACTGCAGGAAAATTGCCAGAATGACAGATGGAGCAATGTCAACGCATTCGCAAGCAATGTGCATCAACTTGTTCGAGGGAAAATTCAAAGCCCTTTCGAACCCGTGTCGCCCCGTTATGGAAATGCAGAGACACGCCGAATAATGCCGGTGACGTGCCGCTGGCTTCTCCCGGATCCCATCAGGTGGGCCTGCAACGCCTAAGTCCAATGGATGAACGCGTACAATTGAGTCTGCGCGATCTGAGTCTCAGTAGTAGACATTTATATGAGATTCGAAATAGAAGTACAAGTAGGTTGCATGAGAAAGGAGGGCTTGTTCAGTGGGTATATGCTATGTACAATGTACAACATCTCAGCCACCGACGTGTCATCCGGGATCCAATCGACGCGTTTCGGAGATGAAAACGCGTAGTAACTCCGAAATTGCTAGGGTGGGAATATTAGGAAACATACTGTCAATCGCTCCTCCTCGGGCTTCGATGGTCCTCTTCTGCAAGAGACTGCAAGCGTAACGTCTCGCGAGTCGCTATAGCACATGGCCACAATATGTATAAAGACGTTCCAATCTATTGTCGCAGGTTGAAGTAGGAAGTGAACCGTGAACGAAATAGCAAGCTATCACGGGCCGCCAAGGGGATATTCTGTAAGTTCGTTCACTTTAACTATCGGCACAGGTATGAAAGCCATGTGTCTCCTTCAGGCTACACTCTCATCTTTCTGTGACACAATGTGATGCTCTCTCTGATTACGGAGCAGTTGACCTCGCATTGGCACCAGAGACAGCTTGTCAATCTCAATCACTACCACACGTATACCACATGGCATGATCGTCGCAATTGCTATTGCGTGGTGCGGACGTAACGTTCACGCTTGACATGTAATCAAACAGCGGATGGGCAGACGACTCCGAAGTAGGGATGTGCATGGGTCCACAATCGATCCGAGACTGTTTAATTATCCGATTGCTGGAAAAGATAGCCAGCAAAAGCTATCCAAATTCTGATGGCCCTTCGATAATTGCGTGCTGTTAGCTGGGAACGGGAGTCCATGTCTTACTTCAATTGAAGCAGCCGAACAGTCTGGCAGTACAGCCCTGTCACAGGCTCACATAAAGAGCTCGGTCTCAGTCTGGCGTTGGTTACTCCTCCCATATCCCTCGACCGTGTCACAGCAAGTCTATACTTTTTCAATGTCGTTGGAATCTGGACAAACAATTCTAAGCCAGGAAATCAGCCTCATGAAACATTCGTGAGTTTCGTTCCACGGTCGTCGCAGGACATCGTGCTGAAGCCATATGTTCCGATAGCAATGCCTATAACTATTGCTACACCTCCATCATGTGTCCGTCCTTTCAAAAGAGATCGATCAACAAAATCGGCACCTCATTGCTGAACTTTCAGGCTTCATATTGTTTGAATATTTCATAACTCTGTCGCAGGAAGCCGAGTTCATCTGGGGAAAAAAATTCTCCCTCGTTACTCTGGCCTTCCTCTTGAACCGATACTTGTTGCTGATCTTGAGCATCACGGGTGCGCTTAACATCTTCTGGATCACTGCTCATCCAACAGTTAGTCATCGTATCATGCGACATCTTATTGTGTGTTGACGTATCCATGCCAGATGTGTGCCCCTGCTATTCATCCCAATCCCTTCCTGGCCTCATTAATGCTATTTGTAGCTGCGAATTCACTGACATTTTCAAGGTTGCCGTGGCTCTGGCGCTGGAATCGACAATTGCAGGTCAGCGGGGCACCCCGTCACTCATCATCCAAATGGTAAAAGTGCTGACGGTGTACGCGGACATGTGTCTGCTCAGGCTTCTCTGCTTTTCGTGCCTACGCCGTCACCGATTACAAGTGGACGACTGCTACTTTGACGTTTTTTCTGGGTATGGCTCCTGTCATTACGAACATTGTAAGTGTGCCGCTATTGCCTCGCAGAGCAATCTTTGAGCTTACAAGAGTGGTAGTATAATTGGACGAGAAACTCATATGCATATGTACGGTATGTTGGCCCACAGCCAGTGTGCAACTGGCATTCGTACGTGTCACCGGCCACAGGAAAAAAGTATGTCGTTACCAGCTGAGTCATTGCATTGGTGTCACCTAAAAAGCATCTAGAGGTTAGTGAAATACAGTGTCACTTCGCCTGTTGTAGTGCTCATGAGTGATCATGATGTTGGCAGTGGTCATCGTGTCACGCGTCTTTCCTGTTCTATCTTATTGGATTGTCTTCATTGTTATATGGCGTCACACATATGGTATCGTCCTGAAAGCAAGGGAGGCTCAGACGACTTCCTCGCTGGGGGGCTTCCTCATACGAGACGGTCAGCGTAATCGTACTAGTCTTTGACAGATGTGCTGATGGCTTGTATTTGTGTGCAGGTACAGTCTGCTTTCTGTGAGCGATTCACATACATTCTGGAATCAATGTGGAGCAGCCTGATGTGGCATGCCGAGTAGGTCACTGCTGGCTATGAACGTTCTCGAAATTATCGTCGACCTTCTTGTCATCACCGAGGACTCAGAGGTTTGTCCCACTTCGTACTACCTGGACTACGTCGATATTCAATGACTAATGTGTAGAATGGGGCCAATTATGTCTCTGGTTTCCTTGTACCGTGAGCGAGCGATCGGCGGTTACATCGTGGGACAGCGCGAACTCATGAACTCCTGACAGCCTCGCATCCATCCTCATCAAGCGCTTCATCTTATATCAGACAGATTTCGACCAAGGCGCCAGAAACTCCCGCGGCTTCCATCGAGCCCCTCGGATTTGATTTAATTGGATCACCGCGGGTGAACGGATTCTCATTATCTCCGAGTCTAACCTCCACCAGGGATCAGACATGGAAGAAGAAATGGAAGGCCTTGGGAATAGAAAAAGCTCCCACAAAAGGACGACCCAGAAGTCATGGAGGCTTCGAGATAATGGAGGTCCAGTGCGAATAATTGTGATCACCTCTTACGATAGAGTTTCTGTCGAGTAGAGAATTCAAATGTGCCCGTGAGAGAGCCACGGACTGTTAAATGTAGCGGCGCGGACACCAGCATCGTCGCAATTGACTTGTCGGTCTGCAGAGGGGATCACGTCGCACGTGATCCTGACGCGTCGGTGGCCCGGCGCGTCTGTGGCTGTCGTTGCCATGGTGTGGGAGGCTCCATGAGCTCCATCGGCCGACTTTTACGTCGCACGAAGTAAGATCGCTATTTGCATATCGAGCGCTCAAGTGAACGTCGATGCCTAGCTCTGCATCTAAGATCTAAGCCTTCAAAAGTCTGTCCCGTTAAAAAGAAAGACCGGAGTCCATATTACTCATGATGACCACTGCGGTTGTATGGACGGCATGCTGCGAGGCTCACGGCAGACGAGAAAGCTATGCTAGGTGCGCACATATGCCGGTGAACGTTGTTCTTCTCAACCTTACGCCCGTATGTGCTACAATTGATCTAAGCCGTGTAGTTAGATCACTACGCTCAGACACAACTCCGTGAACACATACGAGCTAACACACAGGCCTCCTCGAGCTTGCTTGCTCGACCAGGGGGTGTCAGGGCGTCCCGGAGCAAGCATTACGATCACCGACAGCACTCACTCCTGCCTTGATAATTCCCCGGTTTAGCCATAAGGAGTCAAGTGAAACGCGGCCATGGAGATCCGAAGGCTGGTGGCTATCTGTTGATGACTCTGCAACGTGGCTGATCTTCGCTGCGCCCAACCCCCTCTTAAATACAAATAGAACAGGCCAATTACCCCGCAGCGTATAACCTGACCACAAACCTGCCTCAATCAGCTGTACTAAGCGCACAGCTAGTAGGACTGCGCGAGAGGAGCTACGGTGCGCCACTCTCGACGGCGGCGGAACACCGCTTGCCGTGGCGCCCTTCTCGCGCGGCTGCGACTCCTTTAATCGGCCGCACGTGGCTCTTGACGGCGAGATTTCCTTCGCGGGTAAAGCACGAACGCTTGGCTAATGGGTGAAGAGGGCTCGCAGGCCGGCACTGCCTGCGCGAGGCTCTTTCTTTCTCCTCCCAGTGCAAGCTCAGTCGTCTCAGTTCGTTGAGCTTGTACCCTGCAACGCCATCCGTCATGACCTACCTAATGATTTATGTCCTGTCTTGCTTGCTTATCCACGCATCTGCTATACCACTCAAGCCGCGCGACGTCGCAGACCCGCCAATAACTAGCCCGGACGCCAACACAGTGTGGACGGCCGGGGAGAATGTAACAGTAACATGGTGTGTCGCTAGGCTGCACGCAACTCACCACCGAAACTCACCACCAAGACTCACTCGCCGTACTCGCCGTATGTAACGTCCAGGAATACCTCATCGATACCCTCGTCCGTCACGAACAGCCAAGGCAAGGTCGTCCTGGGCTACTTGACATCGGACAGCGAGAACCTGAACATTAGTGAGCCTCAAAGATAACTGTGCTGCGCAGCGGTGCATGTGGCTGATCTTTCACTCACCGGTGTAGACAGCCCGCTGGCGTCGGAATTCCCTATCACCGCAGGCCAGGTCTCGTTCGTAGTCCCCTCAGTCCCAACGGGGAACAACTACATCGTTGCCCGTGAGTGTGGTCAGTGATGCTGCGACGGGTTACGCATCTCAGCGGGACGAAACGCAGTGTTCGGAGACTCGGGCAACATCAGCCCAGAGTTCACCATCATCGGCACATCTTCTTCTTCATCGCCATCTGCCGCATCCTCTGCTGCGTCCTCCTCCGGCCTCCTTGCGCTCCCGTCAAACTCCAGCTCCGTCTCAACTCCGACCGACACCGAGTCCGATTCGGTCACTGTGGTGGTTACGACAGAGATCGTGACGTCTGTGGCAGTAGTGACCGTACCCGGCTCAACTCACTACATTTCCTCGACTGGGGCCGGGGACCCGCCGTCGTCATCTGCGCCCGCGCAACCCACATCAACGTCGGAGCCTGTCCAGTCGACCGCTACGGTGATTAGCGCCAGCGATGCCACGTCGACAGCCGACCCTCCTAGCTCGACAGATACGCCGCAAACCGGATCGGGATCGAATTCCGATCCAGCGTCCTCGTCGACCGTGACCACTACCACTGCCGCCGCAACCTCGAGTACGAGCACTAGTGATGCGTGGTCCTGGAGAGAATCGGCAGGAAAACAACCGGTGTCAGCTGCGCTCGTCGTGGCGGCCATCTTTATGCTCTAGATTGAGGCGGAATCATTATTAAAGAGCTCGAGGGGTAGGACTGCATTGAAGTCGAGGTTGAGTGAGTGAGGGGGGATGACGCCACGAGACGCCAGCGGTGGGAGTGGCGGCCCGGCGGCTGCGCACGTTTTCTCTTCTTGGACTCGGGTCTTCCGCTGGCGATACCCATCGCGATCTGCCGCTTGCTCGAACGCACTACGAGTTGTAATGACACACTACTATCACAGTCTGCATAGATTTATTTTTCCACGGGAAACCTGATGCAAAAATGGTGAAAATATCTTATGTCTGGATATGGAAATAGTTTGGAAATTGGGCGGAGACAATTAAATTATGTTACGATTGTTTTACTGAAACATATCAGCAATAGTGAAACTATTTCCCAAAGGAAGATATTTCAGTCCAAAAATATGTGATACTGATATGTTTCGGTGAAGCAATTGTAACATAATTCAATTGTCTCCACCCGATTTCCAAACTATTTCCATATCCAGACTTAAGATATTTTCACCATTTTTCCATCAGGTTTCCCGTGGAAAAATAAATCTGTGCAGGCTGTGTATACGCCACATTTGACCCATTAAATAGCTACAATTGTTCACGTTCTTGTCATGTACTACTACTATCATTAGATACCTCCACTTTCTCGAACTTTTCGACTACGTCGGCCCTCTCTTGCCCAGGTACCGGAGCAGGCATCTGGCTTAGAGAACGAGCTGCATATTGCATATTGCGGACTCTCGACGACGTCCGGAGGGCAGTTTAAACTGAGGTACCTTGAAAGTCGGTTTGCGCACCGAAATAAGGGGCTTTTGCCGGATTCGGCCGGGGCGCGTGCCTGGAGACGCGTTTGTGGCGGTGGCGTATGCTGTTCAAACTGCATAGTGGCGTTGGGTTCGACGCGTTTCGCGTCGCACGAGTTGAGTAATGCGGCTCGTGGTACAATTTACTAGCCAGACGCGTAGTCATGTGCGTAGGCATTGAGAGATGCGTCGACGACAATGCGGAGGAGCCGAGACATGTGCATGAACATTTGAACGGACCTCGGAGGCCACGGCACACCTCTTAGCCCTCAGCGCTTCAGCAGCCGAGCTGCGTTTCAGGGTACGCTGCATCAGCTGCATCACAACTCTAAGATTTCGAGTATTCACACGTATTTGGTAATGCCTATATTTATTCTATTCTATCTGCTTCCTCTACAACTATATGCGCGCTCTGAAAGACGGCAGGTGATTATAGTAATGTGGAGGCTCGAGACCAAGCGGTGAGGAGCCGGAAGGAATGAAAGTGGTGCGGAAGAAGGGCATGGTACACGAGGATATGCTACAAGGTGGACCAGGGCTACAGGATGTTTATTCTTCTACACCGCGCGGTCGTCGAACAGACTTTTCAATACGTACGGCAACGCCACGGTCACGGTCAACGCGAGCCGATAGCGTTGCATAGCATAGTAACACAGCACTGGGAACGGAGACAAGAAAGAATGGATGGATACCAAAGGAGAGGCTCGCTAGGAGCGGGGAGGGGCTCATGCACCGAGCATTTAGGATCACGGGCTCCAGCCTTCGCTCATGAACTCCCAGGTGACGGTGAGCACACCGACCGAGAGGTCCTCGTTGAACGACTGGAACAGGCTGGGGCTCATATCTGCGGAGGAACAGTCAAACCTCGAGGGTTCACAATGCGGAAAGATACTCACCGATCGCGTCCGCATCGCATCCCATGCACTCATCGCGCACACGTGCGTACTGCGTGATTCCGGTCGAGTCGTCTTTGATCTCGACGTACTGCAAAGGAACGTCAGAAAAGCAAACATGAAAATGTATCAAGAGCGGACGTACTCGGTTGCAGTACTCGCCACCGTTGTAGATGTCGTGCGAGATGGCGATGATGGAATCCGTGTCCACGTCCGTGTAACCGCATGCACCAAGGCCAACCTCGAAGTAGGTTCCCTGCGAGATGGGTATATCAGTATACATCGCCACGAAGACACCGATGACTTCGACTTACGCGGCCGGTATATGACTGGCGACGCTCAAGAGTCTCGCTGGCAACGGGGCTAGCAGAGACGGCGGCGACGAAGGCGCAGACGACGGCACTGAGTGTAGCAAAACGGACCATTTTGAAGGACAGAGAGATGCAGAGCACTGAAGAGGTAAGGACGGAATTCGCAAGAATGCGAGCGAGAGACTGTACGATGTGAGACGAGGCGGACTCGTTGGGTTTTCTCGACGGTGAACAGCGGCCTTTTATACATAGATCCTACACAAGGCTTCGGCGTCCTCAATTCCATATCCGGAGGTCGAGACTCGCGAGAGTCTTTGTGTTTCGCATCGACCACAACCCTCAAAAGAAGGAAAAACGATTGTCGAAACAAAGGCGACAAATTCCTCGTCCAAGACAGCTGAGGTACCCTGCGTGCCTGCGGGGAATGAGCGCTGTAGCTGCCACACGGTCCTCAAAAAACCGCACCTGAAAGAAAATGGGGGTTGCTCACCATTTCTTGATCCTGGAACGAGGGCGATCGACCGGCCAGCGTCGATCGGCTTACCGGTTCGCGACCCATCCATGATTACGTAACAAAGCGCCCGCCAATGTGAGACGAGGTCCAACAACTTTGTGGAACAATCTCTGGTCAATGCGAAGGTGCATTGAACGAATAGGAATGTGGGACATTGCCGCATATAGTCAACGCAATGTTATTCATGCTGAATAGAGATCGGGTGTCGTACCGCCACGGTGAATGCATGGCCCCTCTGGCCCCCACACACACACCGGGCCCGTTGGGTACATATGCTCGACCCCAATTCTGAACGCCCAATGATTCGGAATTGACCACAGGGCCCTGCATGTGCATGCCTTGTAGGGATCTGAAAATTGCAAGAGGGCAAGCCAATGCAGGGCTCGTTAGATGGGGAAGAAGAATCTAGAGAGGGAAACGCACGTTGGCGATTGCTCTGGACCGTCCATTCCAGAAGGCACCACTGTTAATACGTCCACCCACACGGAGATTTTACGCAGAGGAGCAGCAAGAGAACTGTCAACACAGCTTCAAGGCGCTCTATTGCAAGCCCCTGCTGCCTACTCGCTTGGGTTCGCAGAGGCCCTTGATGTCACTTGCCCGTAAATTGAGGCACATGCGTTTTCAGTACGCGAGACTGCTCGAGCGAAAGCCTGGCCACCAAGATCCAGAAGACGAAGGCATAGCCATGCCGAAATGATGAAGGAGAGACCGGCTGATAAGTGAACAACGCACGTTATCGTAAGCCTCATCGGCGGCAAAGTATGCAACCCGGTAGACATTGTGGAAGAATGATAATTATATGAGCCTGCATACATCGTTCGCCCCGTCGAGACGCCGCCCTTCGGCTGCCGATGGAAGAGTCCGACCTAATGTATTTCCTCCGCCGCGACGATGATGATAACTTCCATCGGTGAGGCTGTATGAATAGCACGGGATTAAGCCTCACCAACCACGAATGTCGTAACGAGAATTGTTTGGGCTTGAAAAAACTGCAAATATATGATCGCCTCCTCGTCAGGAAGAAGGATCAGGCAATAAGAACTGCTGACGACACGAGAGACGGTGAATAGTATGTCGTCATTAATGATGGCAGCCTGCCAGAGAGAATGGGAGAGAAGCTTGCAATGGAGTATGCGCACGGGTAGGAGCTTGGTCTTCGAATGGTATTCATCGCCTTGAGAACACAATCTTAACTTCTTTGTGCTCAGTCAGATCACATAATTCGAATGATGATGCGAATCAAGGAAAAGACAGCATCGCATGACAGCAGAAACATGAAATTGAACGTTAAAAAAACTTAATGGATGAACAAATCCGAAGAGCCCCAAAGCTTATAGAGAAGCGAGATCTCTGTTCTTCCTCAAATTCGCACCGATGTTCTCGAGTGACCCTCCGAAACGGAGTAAGACCGCCGTGACCTCGATTAAGCGTACGAGGCATTATCGAGATGACATCGAGAGCGTTTCATGGGTGAACGCGTGCTGCAAAAAGGGCAAGGACGGACTTCGACGCAATCTTCGACGCCCATAAAGCGCGTCCACGTGACGCGTATCGCAGCCGACTGCGAGGTGGCACAGCACACGCGGCAGTGTACCGTGCAGCCACCGCCGAAGGTCTTGGTTGACAACGCAAGAGGAGATCTAGACAGTTGTCAAGCGGTCCGAGGCACAGGTGCTCGTAACAATCGCTCCTGATACCCAAGTCTGCGTTCGATCGGCTTTGCACACAAAATGTAAGCATGTCTGATAATGCATTGTCCAAGTTGTAACGGTTTAATGATAGCAAGAGCAGCGAGACCTTTCAGGAAATACAAGGTATGTAGATCACCCAGCGCTTACATGGAGACCTCCTCCTCAACATCTGCTGCCGTGGCAGCTGCGCCTAGAAACGGAAGCACGACATGGAAGGTGGCCAGACCTATGGCAAAGAGCTTGCCGTGAAGTGGCCCAATCCCCGTATCCATATGAGGTACTGACTGTCTGAGGTAGGACCAAGTGGACCGGCTTGTCAGTCTCTCCGACGCTCAGTTGGAACTTCTCGCCGATGTAAGTCCTCTGGACAGCGTGGATTGCCCGGACTATGCCTCATGGACGCTCATGATATAGGTGCGAGAATTATACAAAGAACGCGTAGTTCTGGAGCGTGAATATGCAGGAAAGCTACAGGCGCTCGCAAAGAAAGCTGCCGATAAGAAGAGCAAGAAGGAAGCCATTCTGGTCGTCGGTAACGAGCCCACAAAATCTTGGGGTGAGGACACCCTTCAGCTGAGGTGCACTTCTTGTTTTCTCTGCTAGGTAAGGTCTGATAAATCCCTCTCAGCACCCTGAACAATGCATATGGGCAGATTATCTCTGCCATGCTAGAGTCTGCGCAGGCGCACGTCAGCCTATCAGACCAACTAACCTCGCAGGTGATTGACGCATTGAAGGGTTCCGAACGTAGGCATGAAGAAGCAAAGAAGAAGCAGGAGCAACATTTTGCGAAATTATTAGCTGAACGAGACCGCGTGTACTCTGAACGCGTCAAGGTCTTGCTTTTCCTTCTACATGCACTTGATGAGTCGCTTATTATCTCATACCGCATGAGTAGAGCAAGCAGAAGGCGAGTGTCGCTGCCAATGACATGTCAGCGGCTAGTTGACTCTTTTTAACAGTACGATGATGAATGCAACGAAGTAGAGACCTATCGTCAGAAGCAGGTTTGTGGAATGGCATGGTTACAGACCACTGCATCACATTGATACACCTACAGGAACGCGCCAACGACGATCGGCACGCGGACCGGGCAGCTAAGCAATACGAGCAACAACAAGTGGACATGCTGAATGGCAAGAAGTGCGCTCCAAGAAATTGTGATAAACTTCGTTGCTGATATAACTGCACTCATCCCAGCGTCTACTTGGTATCCATTGCGGCTGCTAATGCCGCGAAGGCCAAATTCTACAATGAGGACTTGCCTGCACTGGAGAATGTACGCATGGTCAATTGTGTTGAAATTATTTTTTCCTGCTGAACCTGTATATACGATTTTAGCAATTCCGTATGTATGCGTCATCCAGCCCTGGCTACATGCCGAACTAATATAAACCACAAATAGAGCTGCTCCATACACAACTGCTGACAAGATTCGCTACCATCAACTTACAAGCCCAAGCTCTGCAGAAGTCCCACCTCGAGACGCTCAAAGACCAATTATCTACAACGGAGGAGAAGCTGAAGGCGATGAAACCTCAGGCAGATCAGAACCTTTTCATCGAGCACAACCTCAGAACATTCATGGTGCCCACTGACTGGAGCTTCGAGCCGTGTTCGACGCATTACGATACGGTATGTTCATTACATTTGAAGTAGGTTTGTAGACTAAGGTTGATCTATGCTGATACAGGGTGACATGAGTGTTGAACCTGCACCCAAGGTCTATCTTCAAAACAGACTTACCAAAAGCAGAGCTAAACTTAGTGAATTGAGGCCCGTCATCGATGGAAAACGTATGTTATCGCTCTTTGTGGATATTTCTGCGCTAAGTGATCAACCAACGTTTTCAATGATTCCCTCGCCCACCTGTGAAAAAAAGGCAGGGATGTCGAGCAGTTTTCCAAGTTGATGGATGCATATACCAAGAACAGCAGCCTCGGCAATGCAGATGAAGCATCTGACGTAAGTCCGCTACACTTCATCGGAAAGATAGTTTCCTCACGGCGTGCTTTTCCCCCCTCTCTAGAGTTATCTAGAAGCACAACACCAGCTGACATTCTTCACATGTTCCGAATGTGTCCTGTCTGCCGAGGTCGAGACCATTTCGACCGCTCTGGGCGGTATGTATTCCTGGTCAATATTCTACGGCCGTTCACTAACAACGTGCGTGGTTCAGGTGACGAAGGTGAGCAACGGCCGCACACGTTCAAGAGCTCGACCTTCTCCATCCCGACCACGTGTGCCTATTGCAAGGTTCGCGTTCACTTGTCATGCCCTGCCATACAACGGTGCTGAGTTCGTTCAGTCCAATATTTGGGGCCTCAGTAAGCAAGGAAAGACGTGCAAGGCGTGTGGAATCTCGGTTCACAGCAAATGTGAACTGAAGGTACATCTAACCAGAGGCTGTTTCATAGTCGTCTGTCCATGCTCACACGTCCCATCAGGTTCCTGCTGAATGCTCGGGTTCTCGAGGTAGCAGTCGCACCAACTTCGCCGCTGGCACCGGCTCAACCATGTCTCGGTCTTCGACTATCTCGTCACAAGGTCTGCCAAGCCGAAAACCGGTCAATGCGGCCCCTTGCAATTGCTCACGTTGCTTTCTTCACAGCTTCGACGCCGTCTCTGCGGACACCAACGCCGTCGTCTTTCATCTCCCAGGTGTCTGCCACGGAAGAAGCCGGCCCTCGTGCCCGAGTTCTATTTAACTTCTCCCCTACGTCGCCGTTTGAGCTGGGAGTATCCGGTGAGCTTCTAGCTCAGTCCCACGTACTATGGAATATCTAAATTTTGGTTTGATCTATTCGCAGTGGGAGCGACTGTCCAGGTGCTGGAAGAGGACGATGGCTCAGGATGGGTGAAGGTTGCGGACGGCTCTGGAGGCAAGGGCCTCGTGCCTGCTACATACGTGGAGATGATAGGTGCTTCTGTACCGATACCAGTACCGCCGTCATCAACAAGACCAAGCCTTCAGAACTCAGGGCAGTATGGTACGTCCTCCATCGTATCCCATGGTGGTCCAATTACGACCGTGTGCACCTTAGTAAAAGGCATGTATCCGTACCAATCCCAAGGTCCGGATGAGTTGAGCGTTCAGGAAGGTGGGCTGATCGAGCTGACGAGTGGTCCCACTGGAGGAACAAGATACGCGGATGGCTGGTGGGAAGGTCTGTCGCATCGATCATCCTCAAGCGCTGGATACGGTGTCCTGACACACTCCGATTCACAGGAGTCGATGCAACCGGTAGGAAGGGTATCTTCCCAAGTAACTACGTAAGTTACCCGCGCCAGGCTTGCTCACACAGACGTTGACGTTGTTCGTGAAACTAGGTTGAACTCGTGCAATGAGTTTTAGACCGCGAATACAGGCTGTATCTCATCAATGTTGCATATTATACCACGGACCAGCGTTTGAAAAGCTCGTATGCTGCTGTGATTATTCTCTGTCATCTGTAAAGCCACCCACGTGCGATACGAGTTCGGTGGGAAGGTACCATCCCGCGATCACATCTTCTAGCTGCTTGGGACATGGCGACTGAGCAAGCTTTCCGTGGCCTATCAGAGGGCGTTACGATCTGCGATAGCGACAATTGTAGTCTTGTGGTAGAAATCCCTTCACGCTATGAAAGTTCACCATGTGCATCTCCCACTGCAGTGAGAAAGCTAGGTCGTTGGGATGAGCTGATTGACATCGTGATGGAGAATTTGCCTATGATCGGTGAGTAAAGACGGCAAACTCATCGCGTTGAAGGACGTCGATGGCTCAAGCTTTCTTGTCCTAGTTCATAGTCCTCCGATTGCTGACCTCTCATTACCTGCTGTCGGCGGAAATGGATGCCCACACCAACTGCACATGTACTGCATCGTGTCTGTCTTAACGGGATGAGATAAGTGACTAAGTCCCATTCTCTGATTACAGTATTTCCATTCTGTGGAGACGACACGCGTTGAGCGGTGATTAATCATACGTCGATTTCCGCATAGAGGGAGCTTATTTGGGATTCGACGAGTGTGAGAGGTATGTGTCAATTAGCCTGTCCATTCATGAAGCGGCGTTTTCGGAAGCCAGCTGACGTATCAGCAAGGTGTTCCAGCGACGATATAAGGAGCACCCAAGAGTCGCAGCTGTACCACTGACCACCGCCGCCTCTTACATTGTACACTCAACCTGCCCACCCGGCCTTTGTCCTTCGGTGATCGCCATCTCGTAGGATGGCCAGAGGGCCATGATCGCCTAACCGATGTCCAGCAACTTCGCTACATATGTTGCCCTTCCATAGTGCAACACATTCGCGTGATTGGTGTGTAGTGCTTTTACTGCAGTATTGACTTCTCGGCCGTGCGGGGATATGCATTCCACGTCATCAAGGAATTGTCGTTGTCAGTTGTGTCTCGCATTACCGCGGTCTAACTAGCCCGGTGCGATTTCGCTCGAAATGGGGTCCGTGCTATTGCGATGGATGACTGCGACGGCCATGCCTTGATGAGGCGGAAACACTTACCAACTTTGTTTGCTGTGTTTCCTTGCACGATCATAGACGACCTCTATGTTCCACTGCGTGTATCAAGAATTCAGGGACCTGTACAAATTCACGGTCTCAGCCTGAAAGAAAAGGTGGATAGGCTTGAATGCCGTCACATACAATCCCGTATATGATGTTACCGAGTCTGTTCTATCCAGTGTTGGCTGATCTCACGTTCAGGTAATGAATCGGGATGGTTGCCAAGAGCGCATTGGATGTGCGATACGACCGAGGGCAAACGTTGCCGAAGGCGCACTGCAGATCTTCGTCCGATTATAAACCAATTATAGTTTCTGCATATGCATTGATCGAAATATATCGTATGGTTCACATAACTTCTTTTTGATCGCTAGACATCAAACATCCTCTCTCTGCCTGGGTATTCTGATTCGCTCCGTGATAACACGGTCATCTCCTGCAGCCTTGAGCTCCTCTAGTGCAATAGCACAGAGAGAGTCGGAGGTAACATCGCGGATTTGTATGACAGAATTTGTAAATGAACTACGATCCTGCTCAGCTCCACTTGCACGAAACGTGGACAAGCGAGCTTGAGCCGATGCCTCGCTAGCGATGCCCAACCGAACACGGATGACGACCATGAGCGGTGTCATTACCTGTCAGGCTCTTCAAGTGAGTGATAAATTGTAAACCTCTCGTATTGGGACGTACTGCAAGTTGAGCTGTGATGTCGAACCAAGGCAGCACCACCGGCGCGCTTGACACATAAAGGGCGAGCATGATGACAATGGCTATTGCATATAATGCGTGCGACTCGACGACAGCGATGATGGACATCATGAACGGATTTGCACCAATCATCCCGGCAGTAATTGATGAGGTCAACGGAACAACTTTCCTGCCCATCCACCATAGGCGCACTGCAATCATGCTCGTTGCGCTGAGGTTGAATATAAGGCCCATACTGTAAGCGGTCAACGCTGTGCCTTTCAGACTCGATGAGTATATATCCGGGTCCGGTTTGGATGATAGACCGACAGCCGCGAAGGCAGCGCCTGAATATGACTGTGTCGATGTGCCATAGTTGGTAGCAACGATCAATGCGTACCATTGTGTACAACCTCGATCAATATCTGCACATGCATAAGCTACAGCGAATCAGACAGTCATGGTGCGACATACAGGGATCACGCAGATCTTCCAGCTATGCTCCCAAACGATGTATAATCGCCATGTCTAGCAGATGCATGTCAGCGCAAGTTCTCTAGAGGCGTGAAAAGAAGACATACAAGGACTACATTCTGCAGCATGGCCTGCACAGATATGGGTCAGAGTCATAGCCCAGAGTGAGTCGATGTAGGCTCACAGCAGTGGAGAAAATTACAGTCTTGGTGACCGCCAGGGACTTCGCTGTATCTTCGAAGTATAGGGTAGCATATAGGCGAGTTGCATTATCCGGTACGTATATGAACGCATCAAGAAGTTGTTGCAAAGAGGCGGCGATATGGACAGTTGATAGTGAGAACAGTACAACGGCAACAATGCGAACCAGCCTACATTAACCAAAAATTCACGCTTCAACGCAAGTCAACGCGAGACAGTAAGGCAACTCACAATGCTCTGTGCCTCGCATTTCTTCCCGACCTGAGTAACCACATTCCAGCAATGAAGATTATAAGGCTAGCCAAGCGTTAACCCTCGGATTTCCGGGTACTTGAAAGCCGCTTACTTGATTGCTGTGTGGATGTAAGTAAATCGTTGATAATATGCAGATCTACTGACCCCATAGTACAGTCGTAATCCATATACCAATGAGATACAGCTTGGCGAAATCCGGGTATGATTCTGAATCCACCATGTTGTCAAAGACACCACCACAGCGGCTTCGGGGGTGAGTACTTATAATACAGCTCGTGTGAAAGATTCAGCTGCGGATCATAGAAAGATAGAAGATGTTCCATCAACTTCGTTGGTCGTGGTGATATCACCCCATGTTCTTGACGGGATCAACAACGTGAAACCCGTCGGAAGAACGTCAAAGTGCCAATGAGCAGCATGTCGGCAATGGAGGAAGCAATGACAAACTGGTCAGCTGGTGAACCAAAACTTATCGCATCAGCATGATGGCACTCAACGTGGGAGCTGGACTACAAAGCCCGGGACGTCTAGTAACATACCTGATCAGATATTATACACTTTCGACGACGTTTGTATTGCTTACGGAGACGCATTGATGCAAGGGTGAGCACCGGCGAGGTTGCTGGCTTGGCAGTCGAAGTGACAGTCGTGTTTGCATATGGGTTTCGCAGCCTGAGTTACACTCCTTCGACGCATCCTTTTCTATGATTGTTCCGCGTCTACTGTTCGTGTGATTCGGACCATCAGCACCTGGCGGAAATGACGTTGATCATCATACGCATGGAGCAATCCGTGTGACCGAAAGCTTATTCACATCTGGTCCGTGTGGCGCGTTGGGTGGCTCCAGTCAGGTCGGCGAGGCATTGTGTGAACGGTTAGAGGTTCAGACTTGTTCACATCAGTTTCGATGTCAAAGGGATCCCTACTACAGAATCATCATAGCGGCGGCCATGTGGGCAGTACATCAGCAACCCTAGAAGATCATGCTCCATCCCCATTGATTTGACGAAAGGCAGCATTTGCACCATCAAGCAACATGCGATGCGAAGATCTCACCGAGGATCAGCCGTCGGCGGTGGGCAGTGTACGACAGCGGCGTCGATCATGTCTAGAGTCCGAGCAGTCTTGGAATTGTCATCAGGCGCGATAAAAACCGTGAGAAGATACATTGATTCAACGACTGGCGGTCCGGTCGGCAGCGGGAAATTTGACGCGCTAGTATGTCCTGCGTTGCCGTAAATCCATACAGGCAACTTCTGTGGGTAGCAATCTCAGGAGTTTTGGAATGTTTGCTGGGATGATGAACTTGCTACCAAGTTCCAACAGGTTCGCCGGAAGAAAAGATAATGGAAACTTCCCAGTTAGAGTATGAATCCCGGACACCTTTCCAAGTGCATTTTTTGAACCCCAATCTGTGATGGTTCGTCGGCGCTGCCTCGATAAACATGTTCAGAAATATAGACGACAACCAAGCATAATGCAGGCCAACAATTCCGCCAGCTTAACCTCGAGAGCAGGCATCCTCTGCATGTCGACATAGCATGGTCTGCTCCAGGATATCACGAACTTCTCCAGCCATCGTCAGCTCGCCTAGTGCATAACGCTCGGTGGCTGAGGAAGAGTCAGAACTGATGGCAAGATCGTGCATCCGGACCATCGGAGTGAAGATCCTGATCGGCAAGGGGAATAGTGGGGAATGCACATTGGTAGGGTTCATCCGCTGTCATGCGCAATCGCACCCGTATCACGACCATGAATGCAGCCTTAACACAAAATGTTCTAGGGTCATGTCACCAGCTTATATATATAGCGGAAACGTACGGAAAGCTGAATTGTGGCGTCAAGCAAGGTAGTGCGGTGGATGCGCCTGACAGAGTAACCACGGTGATCGGACCCATTGCATGCATAATATGCGTCCCGACAATTGCGGAAACGGATTCCTACTCGTCTACCAGAGTCCGGCTCCGATCAGGCCTGTAACACTGAGATTGAAAACAAGGCGCACCATGTATGTGTCACTCCCATGTCCTTGGATAGCTTCGACTTCGGTTTGGGAAACGAGCCAACGGCTACGTAGTACGCGACTCCTACGAGATGATCATTTTGACGTTGGTGAGTAACCGATTCGAGATTATAGGGGCGCATATATTGTGATATCTGAGCTCACCGAGTACCTACGTGAACGGAGCACAGATATACGGGCTTGAACATGATCTTACGTATAAATGTCGCGCAAATCATTCTATCATGACCTCAGCTCACAAACAATCGTCATGTCTAGCGGGCAGGTATCCTTGAATCGACAGTCATACCCAGACATCGAAGACATGCCAAGACGATATCTGTGACACCACATGCAGAATGACTACGCGTAGTCATTCTGCATGTGCTGCGCCTGTACACCCAATTTCTGGTTCGGAATCTGGTCACACTCACAGCGATCGCGGAGACAACAGCCTTTGCGGTTGCAAACGGTTTTGCTCGATCCTTCGTCCGGCACGTAGAAGAAAGCTTCAAGGAGCTGTGGCACAGACATGGCGATTTAAAACATTGATAGCATATTAACATGGCGGCTACAGCGCATACGGCGTCAATGAATAATAGCGCATTGCCTCAAGGTTATTTGTGTGGGGGCATATAGAGTGCTCTTTACCCCTCGTCTTTCCTGGCTTCGGAAGTCACAAGTCCATGAAAAGTGATAAAATTGGCACAAAGTCAACCGAAGATCTTGAGATTTCAAGACGAACAACTGACTCTATCGCTGTGAGGTAATGAAGAATTGATAAATGACAGAGCTCTATAACTTACCCCTTAGTATAGTTGTGACCGGGGTTGTGATGAAATATGATTTACCGTAAAGGTATGACGTCGAATCTGCCATGTCATCGAACTCTCAACGACGTTACTCCTGTTGTGAAAATTATTCCATCAGCTAGTTTGTCTATACCGTTGCGCGTGAAGGAGAACCTGCTCCATGATAAAGCGTGTCAGGACTGGAAAGGGCATTCCTCAATTTGAAAGGATATAACGCACTCTAACAGGATAAAGAGCGCCTCTGTGGTGGTATCTTGGCCAATTGCGGGTCATAATGTACCGTTGGCTTCGCAATGTGATCTTGTTCCTTCTAGCATGTGCACGATGATCATCATGACGATTCATGAACATCTTCCCGGCGTGCGCCCACGAAGCTGTTAAGGGTGCTTCTAGCCTACAGATGTTAGAAACTTCCCGTTTCAGCAGTAGAACAGGGCGCTGACAATTGATCGATCAAGACTCACATAGCAAGCGTATTATTGAATGGCAGTTGAATTGATAATGTGTTCGTGCCCACATGCCGAGTGGGCTAGAATTGCTTAACTCGTTGATTCTTGATTCGGACATTTTTACGACCGTTATATCGCGCAGCAAACGAGTACCAATTGTTTTCGACTAGTCCCTGGTTTCTATGCAATTGATGTAGACCTTGCACTCGATATATGCGCACAGGATTCCCACGTTTGCGCGATGACTATCTGTCGTCCTGCTCGGATAGCGCTTGTAGCCTGGCCATGATAGCCTCGCGCCTCTTTTCGACATAGCGTGGGCTGATATGCTCCATGAGTTCTTCGATGCTCTCAAATGACCTGTCTGTCGAGCACGGATCTCCATCATTTCCGTGACGATGCTCCGTGGCCTGAATAAATGGCTTTAATCATGACCGGTGGACATCTGACATTTGCACGAACCTTATATCCGGTCGTGGACAACGACACTGTCACGACGTGTCCTTCGAGAAACACGACCTGCGCAGTCGCTTCATGCGCATCAAACGACCTGAGCTCGTAACTTGAGATGCCGAAAGATTGCTCTTCGAGTGCGTGGATTAGCTCCGCGGTGGGGAAATCGGAGGGGAGTTCTGCGCCGGGAGATGCTGCAGAATCGCTAGAAACCATAGCAACACAGTAGACCAGAGTTTCGAGCTCTCGTTGAGTGCGGCACTTTGTAAATGAATAGCACGCGTCTAGCCTGCTGTACAACGCCGCAAAGCTTAAGCAACGTCGTGAACTATCTGATCATCGATACCCGGCTGAATACCTGTCAGTGAGAGGGATCTGCGTAAGCAGTTTTGCACACCCGCGGGCCAAATGGGTACCGACTGGATGCTTTCCTGACCACAAGCACGACTGTAAAGGCAGGATAGAGCAACGCCGCAGAACGGGGACTGCCTGAGGCTCACGGGACCGTGTCCTTGTACACATAGACGCCTGTGTTGGCGCTTCATTTCAGGCCACTCAACTGTTTCTGTGCCTTTCGCCACAGGCCGCTGCTGCTCACAGACACGGTGTTCCAACATTCATCCGCTCTACTGAAGTGTTAAAGCAATGGCTCAAGGGAAAGTGAAGGGCCTGCAGAAGCAGAAGTCCTCAACCGCCCGCCATGCAGCCAAGGCCGCTGCTCAGCCGAAGAAGGGCAAACGCTATATAGCCCCAAAGAAAACTGCCCTCGTGAAGCAGGCTGTTCTACACAAGGTGGGCTTTTATTCGATTATCAATCTTCTATATGCCTTCTCATTGCGAATGTAATGGAACCAGGAATTGAGCGCGAAGATCAACAGGAGTATTGAGCAGCAGGTCGCTTCTGCTGCGTCTTCTGGCAAGCTCACAATCATGAAGAATGTGGCTCTAGAAGGGTCAGTCTAAATTATTACCTTGATATTCTGATCGTTGAACGTCCGGGCCTGGATTTAGAGCTTCAGCGAAGGATGCTAAAGCGAAGAAGTCGTGAATGGATGGAATGTAGGTTTGTGGCTGTATTTCTGTACTCGTTATCTTGCTACGGCTCGTGCCTCAGGCAGCTCTCAGCAGAGGCATCATTGTCCGTTTCGGATCCGCTATATGCACCTCGGCGCTTGCAGCGCCGTAATCGGATAACCTATGGATGATAAGTACCAATTGTGCGACAGCTGTGAAGAAAGAAGGTGATGATCCGACACGCACAGGATGGGTGTATTGTACGATTGTTCTGCCTATGTCAGTACGGAGAATTATCAATCCGGTCGCTTCGCAGTGAGCTTTCCCGCTTGTATTTAATCGTACTAATTTCATGGCGGTTTCACATATGAGCATCCTTGGATGCTCCAAAAACAGAGTGCAGACTCTTGACTTAGATGAAAGACGACAGGCTGCTCGAAAGGGTGCCATTCACTTGATAGTGTTTCGGCCGCCCGCTACACTCCATTTGCTCGATGTGAACGGTTCCTTCCGGTTGATGTGACGGAGTTCTCGTACATCAAATGTTCAGGGTGACGCGCTGATTGCCAGACACATCTATAGGCAATTGTATGCATGACAATATGACACGTTCGTCACGCTGTCCCAGAATGTCGGGAGGAAAAATTTGTATGTCATTTGGTCACCGGTTACTAGGCTACCGGAATGGCATTGCAATACGCCGCGGTGGCGATGACCTCCTTCCGCGAGAAGAATATTTGTTCACAAGCGGCTCTCTCAAGATAATCCATGCGTCGAGCAGATCTGCCTTACCATGAGCCAAACTGTTCATTGCAGCTAGATTTTTGGATCCATCCGCATGAGTTACCTTTGCGCATTCACCGAGGACATGAGAAAAAAGTGCGATGGTTCTCGAGAATACTTTGACTGCGAGGTGAAGGTGAAGGAGAGCAGTGAGATCAGGATCCACGATCGTGATGGTGGACAAATAAGCAACAACAGTGCAGTACACCAGCTGGGTCAAGTGACCTCGCACCATCCTGTCCGTTCTCGGCGATCATCCTGTATGCGCAACGCTTTCAGCCACCCGAGCTCTCCGAACAAACTCGACTTTGCCTTTTTGCAATCATGGCTCGGATACGAGACGTATGGGCTCCGAATCTCGAGCAGGAGATGAACAACATCCGTGAACTCATCGAGAAATATCCTTACGTTGCAATGGTCACCGTCTAGTACCTTGCTCGTCTCCGGCCTCCTAGTGCTGATACCACACGCAGGACACCGAGTTTCCTGGTGTGGTTGCCCGTCCAATAGGCTCCTTCAAGACGTCGTCGGACTATCACTACCAAACCATGCGGTGTAACGTCGATCTGCTCAAGATCATTCAAGTGGGATTAACGCTGGCGGACGAGGAGGGCAACTACCCTCAGGATGTGTCTACATGGCAGTTCAACTTCCACTTCAGCATCAAGTGCGCATATGCCTTAGCTGTGATCCCTGCACTTGCTTACGTAACTTACAGCGAAGACATGTATGCGCCAGAATCCATCGAGCTTCTCCAGAAGTCGGGTATTGACCTGCAGCGGCATGAAGAGATGGGCATAGAGCCAAATGACTTTGCTGAGCTCATGATCACGTCGGGGTTGGTTCTATCACCAGACACCAAATGGGTTTCATTTCATAGGTGAGTTTATCTCGCAATCTTCGCCAGCCGGCCATCCGCCATCTATGAACCTCCTACTTGGGCTTGTACGCGTCTATCGTCAATTTCACAGCGTCGTCAACCGATGACTATTTTCACTTGGGCTGTCTGCGCGTTTGAATGTACTAACTGCTCCCCTCGCGTAGCGGGTATGACTTCGGCTACTTCGTCAAGCTCCTTACCGCTGAATCATTGCCAACAACGGAAGAGACATTCTTTGAGGTGCTGCGGACATGGTTCCCGACAATATATGACATCAAGTTCGTAATGCGAGCTTGTAAGGTGCTCAAAGGAGGCCTGCAAGACGTCGCAGACGATCTTGGCGTAAGCGTTCTTTCCGTTGATCTAGATGACCTTTACCGTCGTCTTTAACATCTTCTTAGGTCATGCGAATAGGTCCCTCGCATCAGGCCGGCTCTGATTCCCTTCTCACTGCATCTACCTTCTTCAAGATGCGCGAAATCTACTTCAACGATCACATCGACGACGCCGAGTACAATCACAAACTGTACGGCCTTGGGCAGACGTTCAACCTCACAAATGGACTCGCCGAGCCGGTGCGTGGAAGTGCTGCGACGTTGGCGGAGCGCGAGGACCGGACAGGGCCCGCGAGAGAGCAGACGCCGGGCCCAGGAGTAGGGGCGAGTGTCACGGCGGTAGCAATGGGGCTTGGAGGGTCAATATCTACACCAGCGCTTTCAGGAGCATTGCCTAACCCAATGCCTCCACCGACGCCGTATGGCCCGATGGGCGCGAATGGGCCGTATATGCGTACTGCAATTGGGGTAGGCGGCGGACGATAGCCAGGCCATCATTCTTGTGGTTGGGATCCTTGGTGTCGCTTCGTCGATGTAAATGAATTACGGACCTTTCTTTTTCGGCTGTGTATTTCTGTTCTGTGGAGTGTATATCGATTGGGTGGTTCTCTCGTTTCCGATAAGTTGCAGGCCTTCGTGTTGGTGTCTTTCCCGCTCATCGTACGCAGTCAGTATGGCGTGATGCTGCGACTAAAGGAGGCCTCATGGCTGATGGCAGAACACTATACGTGCAATTTCGGCCTGGATGCCACCACGCGTTCTGCAAACGTACGTTTCAGTGCAGCATGCGTGCTGCTCGTCTCGGAATGGACTGGACTGCTCCAAAATTCGACTATCAATCGTACTCAGTCGAATTGAATGGTTAAGCAGGCACATAGAGCCTTGAGACTGTCGCACACAGACTCTGGAATGATATTGCCGTGGCCATCGGTGCAGAATCGACTATATTCATTGAACGCATAGGCGTATACAAATTTATCCGAATCGCGTAGCGCAGGGTAAGAAATACTCGGCCAACAACGAGGTCCTACCGATGTGGCTGCAACGGTGTGGTTTGTCTTCTACACTGCCACCCACAACCTGCTCGAAATGAAACCTATCATGACGACCTTATTGGCAATACGTCTACGGATAACGATTACAGTTAGACTACCAACATCAAATTGCGCTCGTTGGTCCCTGGTGTACCTGGAGGTACTGCTGGGGGAACGCTCGGAGTCGGTGGGATGATTCATTTACGACGATCATGGAGAGTTTCGAGGGCACTTGGGGAATTCGGCCGTGGAATCAGTAGCGGTGAAATACGCTTCGCCTTCCTCTCGAATGTTCCTCTCCCCGGGCTCTCTAATCCTCAGAGGCCTGGAGCTGCGCGCGGATGCAAATTGAGAAACCACAGCTAGTCGCGCACCCAGTCGCCGGAAACACTTCTGTGCGCTTCCATGATTCAGTCGCGCCAAGGGCTCGTCACAGGGAGGCATTTACGCTTACGGCAGGGCGTCCGAATGCATTACACGAGGCGTTTCTGGGTACGCGACCAATGCACCACTGCTCCGGGGTGGGGATAGAGTTCCATCTCCGTTGAGCCTCTTTCTATTGCCGGTGTTGCGAGCCGCGGCGCGGGCCCCGCCGGCTCGCTAAGCCGTAGGGGTACGCTACGCGAAAGCAAAATTGATAGAAGGCAAAGAGGCGAGGACGGGTCTACGAGGCGGTCTGGGAGGGAAGCAAAGGCTAGAAAGCTGCGAGTGGCTGATCCGTGATGGATTCGGCCTCTCGCGGATAGCAATATCGGAGCGCGAGGGAGGGGCGACAGCGCTGGACGGGGATCAGTAGCTACCCGGCGAGTTGTGGAGGGCGTGGCTGCTGTATACCTAGATAGTACGAGCCTGATGAATTAGGCCCCTTGACTGAGCTAGGCGATCGCTTGCGAGACATGCCCATACCCTCGCTGATAGGAGGCCTGCGCGTAGTGGAATCGGCGGAAATGCACCATACGTGGTAGAGAAGAGCTGCATCCCTTATGATCCTCGCATCGTCAGCAATACGTAGTTTGGTAAAGCGCGCCCGAGCGCCATCTCTCAGCCGGGTCGAGACACTCGAGCAGTGTCGGCATCGAAGAACGCATGGTGGCTGCATTTGTACAACGTGTTGATCCCTGAAGGCTGATCGACGTGGGGGACCTATCCCATTCGAGCTTCAGCAATGTATCAGCAATGAGGCCGGTGGATTCCGGATGCCTTGCTGCGTTCTAATCGAGGGGAGCCATGATGGCAAGATGTCCTGACATGGAAGAAGAAGGGGGGACGGGTTCCCGAGTCCATTTTGAGTTGCTCCATAGACGACTGCACAGCTCGCGGATGTACCTGTCATTGAGGCGATTGAACTGCTGCTGTTGACGGGCGAATGCTAACTGCGGGTCGATCGTATGGAGCGAATAGGGCCTGCGTCGCCGCGTATGGTAGGTCAAGAAGAGGGCTGCTGGAAGGCGCGAAGCATGGATCAGAAAATTCTTTCGGCAAATCCGAACGGCTGCCTCATGGTGGACAACCTGAGCAAAAGGTGCGCGGCGTTGGGGCCGGATCAAAGGACCCCCAACGATCCAATGCCTCACCTTGAGCACGATGCACCGTGGTATGGCTCGAATGCCGCCGATGATACGAGGAGCATCTGAATTTATGGTTTCACCTATTGAATTTTGCACTCGAGATCTGTAAGCATTTCACGGCGAGTCTGGGTGAAGAGGACATTGGCTTACGGAGGATCGACGGCGGGTACGGTTGTGCCCATCAGCGAATGCGGCGTTTGGGTGTGAAGGAGAACAACTTGCTATGACAACATCACCGATTGCGGCTGTCCTGGAGTATGTCTGCGAATTGCCATTTTCTGGAAGGATGGATCCGTAAAGGCCATCAGGATGTGTTTGACGCGTTGGCGCGCGTGGCCCGCTCCCGCGAGCAGCACCTGCGTTCGTGCATTATAATTATTTCAGGAATAATGCACATGAGCATCGAGCACGGCTGCGAGACGCATCAGTGAGAAAATGAACGATAGGAGGTTCCGTGCAGGAGCGTGGCCAGGTCGGATCGCAGGCCGATCTTGCACCTTCAAGGCCATGCCGTGTTTTGATTGCTAGGGGTGAAGGAAAACTTCAAAAGGCGTCGAATGCTCGCAGGACACCCTGCTCTGGAACTGCTACCATCACCGTCGAGCAGAGGATCAGGCGAGCAGATGACAACTTGAGATGGACACGCAGCAGTACTCTGTCGGCGTCGGCCTCGTGCCCTCCTACTCCTCCACCCTTCTCGCCCGTCCTCGCTCCTTCACCGTCCTCAACAACCATCCCATGGCATGGAACGGCGACCACGCCTCTCCGCCCAGCAGCGCCTCCTCCTCGAGTTCCTCGCTCTATTCCGCATTGAGCCACTCTTCGGACGGCCGCGTCGACTACTCTTCGTCCTCGGCTAGTATGGTCCCGCGTCATTCTCCAGATAGCTATGCCACCTACCATCAGTCTCCCAACTTTCATCCCACCCAGTCCGCCCACGGCATCGCCTTCCCGGCACAGCAGATGGAGAGCAGCATTGGTCCGACCCGCGACATTATCCAGCGCCGTCGCGCCCGCACCCTCGCATTGACCCACGACCAAAGTCAGAGCACCGCGTCAACCCAAAATTACGATGTTCGTATCTGCTTATCTGCGTAATGACTACGTAATGACGCGCATTCATTTCCCAAGTTACGACGACAACATTCCCTCGCCTTCGCCGTCCAGCAGCGCTCGCGCCCACAGACTCCCAGCGCCGACATTGCAATGGGAATTCACGACAGCATTGTAGCCACCACGTCTCCCGCTCTCCCTTATTCTTCTTCATACATGGCCTCTCATTCGCGTTCCGTCTCTGGCTCCGCTCCCAATTTGCGTTCCACTTCTCCCGCACTCAGTGTATCGTCTGCAATCACCACTCTTTCGTCCAACTCGGCAGCCCGCTACTCCACTTTACCCCAGCAACAGCAAGAGTCCGAACCTGAAGAACTGCACCGTGTCCCGAAGCACCGCAAGACGCGTCTCTGGAGCACCGATCGCAAGCAGATATGCATCTTCCACCGCGAGAACCCTGGCGTCAAGCAAGAGACCATCGCATCCAAGTTTGGTGTCGAGCGGAGCACCATCAGCAAGATCCTGAAAGAGAAGGACCGGTGGTTGAACGTGCAGGATGACGAGAAGCTGCAGGTATCCAAGTTCAGGTACATGCTACTGTCTATATATGCGCATATATTCGCTCATGTGTTACAGGCCGTCCAAGTTCCCGAACCTTGAGCTTGCACTCCAGGGCTGGCTCCGCGAGTGTGCCCGGACCAAGACCCTGATCACCGACGCCGCCATCCGTACCAAGGCCCGCGAAGTCGCGCTCCAGCAGGGGCTCACCGAGGACCGATTCAAGGCGAGCTCGGGCTGGGTGGAGAACTTCAAGGCCCGGCACGGAATCAAGAAAGGCCAGTACCACGGCAACGGCCTGCTCGCTGCGAAGGAGCGCGCCATCGGGCGCACGCCCGAGCAGGTCGAGTACGCGGCCACGCAGGAGATGGGTGCGCTCGCAGGCGAGCACGAGCACGAGGTCACTCCGGAGGAGGGCGTGCGCGATGCGAGCCTCGATATGTCCGCACCTCAGACGACGTGGAACCCGTCTCCCGAGCCGGCGGTTTACAACTCCGCCGAGCCCGTCGTGCTCCCCCAAGCCGTACCCGTCGCGACCGGCACGGCGCCGCAGGCGTTCATGCGGCTGCCCGAGATGATATATGCGGCGCCCCAGGTCGAAGTCGTGCCAAGTCTCGCGGACGCGTCCGCGATGATGGATCGCCTGCTCGGCTTCTTCACCTCGCACCGGGACATCATCTCGCCCGAGCACCACAACGTCCTGCGCGACATCAAAGCGACGCTCTTCCAGCGGAGCCAGCCTCATTGAGCTCGCAATGCGCGGAGGACTTGACTTTTAGAAAAGCGCTTCGGGCGCGGTCATGAACCGTTTGTTTCTCTTTGGTTGTACGTTTTCTCTCGTTTGCATCACGGACCGCACATCAGCATCATGCATACTGTTATATTTGCCACATTCCCATCCCACAACCACGCCATGAGTCCACCCCGTACATACACACATACATCGCATCATCGCATTTCCCCCACAGACGTCGCACGTTGTCTCAGTGTTCTTCTAGCAGGGTTCATCGAAGTCTCCGCACGGTCTGTACTCCCGCTTGCATGGGCATCCCACTCGCATCATCACCGCCATCTGCATTTGTACCGACACAGATAAATAAATCATATTTTATGCAAGTCTTGAAAAATCGCGGGTGAACGTCTGCTTCTCAGTTGTCCGTGTGCGAGTTTGCGAACCATCTACTATCATCTACCAGTAGGCCGATTCGTCATCGCAGTATCAAATGCGAGACTTCGATAGGTACCGTCATTCAATTGGATACTCGCCGTATTTCATCATACTGACGGCATCTGGTATTGCACAAGCCCAACTGCCGTTGTACACGCTTTGGCCGTCATTCGCACATCACTCGCATTCATCGATTTGGGGGTCCACGCCTCTGCCAAACACGCCATCGGATGCCTGGCCAGGTACCTGGGCTATCTCATAGGGGGCGTATGCATGAAGCGTGCTTCAAGGATCATGGTCTCCCGGTCAGCCCATAGCAAACAGCCTGTGCAACTTGAACAATTGCACGGAAGATACGGGCCGCGCTTCAGGATACGAGCCGACTCGGAGCTCAGCGTTTCAGGGAGTATTCTGCTGAACTGATCCCTTAGCGCAGATCCGCTCAAACCGGTGCGCAGACCGTCAGCGGAGACAGTAGACGGTTCGTACCCTCCCCCACACACCGCATCTGCAGAGGCAGTGCCTCAAAGGCTAGACTCGACGCAGTGGATGGCGTACGAGCACGCGGAGCCCTTGCGTGAGAGCTGTTGACGGCATCCCGGAGTGTGAGTGATCCATGCTACCTTTCGCGTGAGCGACGATGTGGGCGTTGGGGGCGTGCTGAGGGTCGCACGAGGACTGAGGTCTGCTTCGCGTATCAGGACGATGGACTGACACGTGTGGTAGCGGTTCGGCCTGGGATGCTACGCATACGTACAGTTCATAGATGCAATCCACGCAAAGGGGGGTATTATGAAGGATGGGAACAGTTGGAAGACATGGTGTGGGCAAGCTATGCGGAGACCTTATTGTTTGCTTCAAAACTGTCGCGCTGTTGGATGTCTGCGCGGGAGTCATCCTCGACAGCCCCTGAGTCCCAACCTTCTTCCGTATTGTCCACAGCATCTATGACCGGCGGGACCTACAAGATTGTATGTTTCAACACTGTTGTCCTATTGAACCTCTGCGCTGGAGCCATCCTCGACAGCTCCCGAGTCCCAACCCTCTTCCATATTGTCCACAGCATCTGTGTCGGCATCATGATTGAAGTCCAGATCGGCATCCATGTTGCCAACAATTCTGGATGCGAACACCATGCTCTCTGCCTGAGACGCGGTGGAGTGCGTGATTTCCCGTGAGTCGACAGTGGTGGTGGGGACTCGGCGTAAGTTCAACACGAAGCGTGTCAGTAGGATAGATGATATCCTTCGAGTGTGGTCAACGTCGCAACGTTATCATATCCTAGAAACGTCCTCACTTACGGACTCAAGAATGTCGATATATAGACATACGCCTCTCCCTACATTACGCGATGTCAGTACGCGGCCAGAAATGACTACGAAGGCATACCTCGTCGATTTGAACAGCCAAGGCGAGTACTATCTCAAGGATATTCAACGCCAGGAGTGAGCTGCTCAGCGCAAGTAAGTGTAAGTGTCTATCGCTCGCTATGACTGACATACGAAAAGTATAGCGTGCCTATGACACCGATTAATCATATTGTGGCAATATAAGGACATCGAACACACCATCACGTAGCAGAAAGACGGCCAATGAAGCTGTTCCCTTTACCGCGCGAGCTTGTCTGGCGATTTTGTACGTGTTGACCCAGGTGACTACGAGGACGATCATGTCGGACGCCAGTGGACACAAACGGGACACAAATATCACTGTAATCGCTTCAACGAACTAAGCAGGATTGTGAACATTCTCGATACATACGTCTAGACAGAATATCAATACCATTACTCTCAGCGTTAAGGACATAAGGATGAGAGATGCCTCACCGATTTTGCAATGTCTGTGATGCCAATACGTTAGTGGCGCATAATGGAACATTTACGATGTAGAGGATGAACATCCCCGACATGCGCGTCATGAGGTACTAGAGATCGGGGTGAATACAAATGACAAGAGGCATTAAGTGTGAACTGACGATGTTACAGATCGCCGGAACCAATCCGAATGCTAATACGAATGTAGGAAGTATCATCAGATGGCCGCCGATTGCATAGACTCGCAAAGCAGAAATCCCTGTTCATTTCAGTAGTACAATGAGTGCTGTAGTCTGAGCGATAGTTTACGACCGACCGGCTGTTACAGCTTGTACTGCCACGTTTGCGCAGCGAGTAAGCATTGTTGTCGCTTCACACCTTTGGGTAATATCGTTACTACCATTCGGAATATGATATATAAGCACCAGAATAAATCACCCCTTGGAAGAGTAAGCGAAATGCAAATGAGAATAGCTTGGAATCTTACTTGCGAGGAGGACCAGTACAATGACTCCATAACATTCGCAAATCCCAGTGACAAGAGAAAATATCTGTTTGCCACGAAGAGCACGTTGGTAATTGTCAGGTGGCCGGACCAAACAAGGGAGACCTCGTCGGATAGTGTGAGTATATATTCATAGAATATTATAGCTGCGCCGCAAGGACTCAGTCAAGTTCGCTTCAAAGATTGTCTAGGACATACCAGCGCTTGCGATCAAGCAGTAGTTAGTTGCAACACTATAACAAAATGCAACATCACTATCACATGCCAAGATGGTCAGCACAGCAGACTCACAGTGGTTGTAAGACCTCGATATCTTGGAATAGTGTTGTCTGATTGAGCGAAGCCATTCTCCCCCTTAGGCGGCCCCTGTCAATGCGTCGGTGGGAAAGTCGCTCTGGTAAGGACGCTCGGTGACAAAGTACCTTTATACGACCACGTAGAGATCCTGGCATCGGCCGTACGCATTTAAGGCACGGAGATAACTATTCACGGGCTTCGATCCAACTCGCCTCACTTCCAAACATTCGAGCAAAGCCAACGGCCATCATGATTGCGATCCGCTCTCTCGCTGTGTACTTTGCGACAACTGTATCACCTCATCTCCACCTGTGTACGGACTGTTCATCACGATTTCCGAACATTATGATATAGGCTGACTTGACTCAACTGCGTCGTCCGCGCGCTATGACCGAAGAGGACGGCACCGCATTTGGAGAACAAGGTTCAAAATTTGGTGTTTCCTTCTGCGTTCTGCACACTCTTCTCTGGGAGTGTTGACGGTCGGCAGTACAGTGACAGTGCATGCGGCTGATTTACACGCACTGGTCTCTTTCACGGTCCTGAGATCATACCGCAAAGTTGGTGAAGATCTGATCCCGGATGTGCGTGGATTGATCCTGAACATCAAGCTCCAAGTCGGGCCACCTCTGTCGAGACGCTGGCAAGAATGAAGCAGACAGTGCGTTTATCTCTGAGCTGAGTCATAATATGAGCAGCAGGAACAGGTACTCTGACAGCTAACACAGCTGTTCCGAAGAGTCTGCTGTGAGTTAATTCACGTCCGGCACAATCATTGCGTACGATGCGTGTTGCAGAGGGTGCCTGTTTCAAACGAACATTCGAAGTACGAATATGCTGGTTGAGATGAGATGAGCTATGTTACGTAGGAGAGGGCAACCGAAGACAGATGGACAAGGAGACATCCAGGAGCACGGAAAATGCCGATCAGGCGCGCCGAACAACATTCATTGATTCAAAGTTCACTCACCAGCGGGACCTTCAAGACTGTATATTTCAACACTGTCATCCTATTGGACCTCTGCGCGGGTGCCATCCTCGACAGCTTCCCAGTCCCAACCCTCTTCCACATTGTCCACAACATCTGTGTCAGCGTCTTGATTGAAATCCAGATCGGCATCCATGTTGCCGACAATTATGGACGTGAACACCGTGCTCTGCACCTCGGAGGCGGTGGAGTGCGTGAGTTCCTGTGAGTCGACAATGGTAGTATGGGCTCGGCGTAAGTTCAACACAAAGCGTGTCAGTAGGATAGATGATATCCTTCGAGTTTGATAAACATGACAACGTTATCATATCCTAGAAAAGTTCATGCTCACGGGCCCAAGAATGTCGAAACATAGCTATACGCAGGTTGCTATATTACGTTATGATGTCAATACGCCAGAAATGAACAACACGCATACCTGTTCGAACTGCATTGTCAAGGCAAGGACTATCTCGAAAATATTCAAAGCGAGAAGTGAGCTACCCAGCGCGAGTAAGCATCAGTGTCTATCGCTCGCTACGACTGACATACGAAAAGTATAGCGTGCCTACGACATCTTTCAGTCATATTGCAGCAATATTAGACATCAAACGCACCATCTCGTAGCAGAAAGAAGGCTAATGTTGTCGAACGAGCTTCTCTCGCGAATTTGTACGTCTTGATCCAGGTGACTACAAGGACGATCATGTCGGACGTGATTGGACACAAACGGGACACAAAGATCACTTCAATCGCTTCAACAAACTAAGCAGGGTTGTGAACATTCTCAATACATACGTCTGGACAGAATATCATTACTCTCAACGTTGAGGACATAGGGATGAGAAATGCCTCACGGATTTTGCAATGCCTGTGATGGCGATGAGTTGGTGTTGCATAGTGGAACATTCACGATGTAGAGCACGGACATCCCCGATATGCGCGTCATGATGTACTAGAGATCTGGATGAATGCAGACGACAAAAGGCATCAAGGGTGGACTGACGACGTTACAGATCGCTGGAGCCAACCCGAATGCTAAGACAAGTGTAGGAAGTATCATTCGATGGCCACCAATTGCATAAACCCGCAAAGCGGAGAGCCCTGTTCGTTTGAGCAGTTCGATGAGCGCTGTAGTTTGAGCGATCGTTTTGCGACTGACCTGCTGTTACAACCTGTACCGCCACGTTTGCGCAGTCAGCAAGCATTGTTGTCGCTTCACACCTTTAGGTAATATCGTTAGTGCGATGAATATGGTATATCAGCACCAGACTGAATTACCCCTGGAAAGTGTGAGTCACGCACAAGCGGGAAAAGCTTGGAATCTTACTTGCGAAGAGGACCAATATAACGATTCTATAGCATTTGCAAATCCCAGTGACAAGAGAAAGTATCTGTTTGCCACGAAGAGCACGTTGGTAATTGTCAGGTGGCCGAACCAAACAAGGGACATCTCCTCCGGTAGTGTGAGTATATATTCATAGAGTACTATAGCTGGGACGCAAGGACTCAGTCAAGTTCAATTCAAACATTTCCTCGGACATACCAGCGCTTGCGATCCAGCAGTACTTAATTGCAACACTAGAACAAAGTGCAACGTCAACCGCAAACCAAGGTGATCAGCAAAGTGGAACTCACAGTGGTTGTAAGATCTCGATGTCTTGAAATAGTGTTGTTTGATTTGACGAAGCCATTCTTCCCGACAGGCGGCTCCTTGTCAATGTGTCGGTGGGAACGTCGCTCTGGTAAGGATGTTCGATGACGAAGTACCTTTCTACGACCACGTAGAGACCCTAGCATCTGCCATACGCTTTTAAAGTACGGAAATAACCGTTCACGGACTTCGGTCCAACTCGCCTCGCTTCCAAACGTTCGAGCAAACTCAACGACCATCATGATTCAAATGATCCGCTGTGCTCGCTGTGTACTTTGTTGTAAATGCATCATCTCATCTCCACGTGTATACGGACTGTTAATCATAATATTCAGGCAGTGTGATATAGGCCGACTTGACTCAACTGTGTCATCCGCGCACTGTGACTACAGAGGTTGGCACCGCATCCGGAGAACGCGGTTACAAATCTTTTGTGTCGCCTTCTGCCTCCTGCACACTCTTCTTAGTAGTCTTGATGGTCTGCAGTACAGTGACAGAACATGTGGCGAAATTACACGCACTGGTCTCTTTCGCAGTCCGGAAGTCATACCGCAAATCTGTGAAGATTCGATCCTCGATGGGCGTGGATTGACCCAGATGATCAAGGCGGACCACCTCTGTCGAGACACTGGCGAGAATGAAGCAGATGCGTTAATATCGGAGCTGAGCCCATAATATGAGCGGCAACAACGGGTACTCGGACAGCTGACACAGCTATTCCGAAGAGTCTGTAGTGTGAGTTGAACGCCAACGTCGAAAGCTCACGTCCGGCACAATGCGTAGTGACGATGCATGCTCCACAGGGTGCCTGTTTCAAACAAACATTTGATTTGCGAATATGGTGGTTGAGACGAGATGTGCTGTGCTTGTCATCATACTACTTAGGAGAGGCAACCGAAGACACTGGAGACATCCAGGAGCACGGAAAATGCCGATCAAGCGCGCCGAACAACATGATCGGTTCAAAGTTCACTCACCAGCGGACGTCTCCCTTGAAAATCACCCTATGACTTATTTTAGCGACAAAGTTCGTAAAATAAACCCAAGGTATAGCGCTGAAAGATTACACATCAGAGACAAGGAACGTGCAGCGCACCTGCCGTTGTAGCCTGTACGGCCAAGGTTGTACAGGCGTCAAGCACACTATTTGCTTCACATCTTGAGTTACATTGTAACCGTCATAAACTTCTATAAGACACATTGTTATGCAACATCCACCTCTGATGGTGATAAGCATACCATAGATGAGAAAAACTTGATTTTGCACTTGAGGAGAAGACCACTAACCCCGGGGGAAAGCAGAGGCGGTTCAACGGAAAGACTGTAGTGGCCTCTTGTCAGATGGCCCAGACCACACGAGAGCAGCTTCTTCGGAGCTAGTGAAAATGGATTCATAGAATATCACCGCTATTCCACAGAATTGATTTTAGGGGCATCGGAAGTATTCTGAGGATGCACTAACTATTGCGAATTTAAAGTTATTGCTCACGACACTGGTGAAATTGTTGCAAGGTCAACTATGCTGACTGACAACGGCAACATAAGGAGCTCACAACGTTTGCAGAAGACCGGTGCCTTCGGCGAGTGATCGTCGTTTGACTGAGACATTACTGAGCAATGACGACCACACGGACGGATGCTGAAGGCACAGCGCTGTTAATAGTACCAGTGTGAGCGCATTCAGGCTGCGCAAAGATGGACAGATAGCTTCTCACTCTCATATGCCAACCGGGAGGTTCCGTGACCGGCCTTTCTGAGACACATATCCCTTCCGCGCCTTGAAGTGGTTGATGAAATTTACTGATTGTAGCGAAGACGACTCTTCGCGTGATCAATGAAACAACCTTGGTGAGAAAGATAGAAGGCACGGTGATAGTAACGCACAGACACACCTTGCTGTCAGACCAGGACCACCGAACCTTGTCCGAGGTGTACTCGGCTCAGTTGCATGAACGCGACTGAGTTTGATCCCTATCCTGACCCCTCCCCCAACAATCTCAGGCCGTGTGGCGTGATGCATTGGCCAGGTTACACCATCAATTTCACACTGAGGCGCAAAACAGGCTACCCAATCTCACAAGACGGTGCTGTATAATCTGTCAATGCCTAGCGATAGTGCATCAGACGACTACGGCCCTGGAAGCAGTTTTCACGGAAGATGATAAATACATAGACAGTTTAGGAATCTATTGACAGATGCCCTTGTCAGCAGTCCATATTTATGGCCTATAGAGAAAGCGGTAGGCTGTTCTCACTAGCTCACATGTATATCTCGACATGATGACGACCTTGGTGATACTGGTGCCCTCTTCGAACCTATGATCCCAAGTGTACAAAGCGTTCCCTATCTTCACAGAGCATAAATATAGTGCAAAGCGAGAGAATTTGGACGAAGCGAGGATACGCCGACCGTTGACGCGACGGTTCCGGACGGCCGCTGAGGAGAGTGTGACCAGCCGACGAACCGTTGTACTAGCAATGCATGAATCAATCAGCCTGAGAGCCATGAACTAACAGCTCCATGCAAACTGCGGGACTGTGCTCGACCACTCGCATGTAATACGTTAGAAGTTGAAGTTGGGGCCACCGATGCTTGCCATAGGAGGAAAGACTGATGCACGATCATGCACCTCGGAAAAAGCCGGTCGAGGCGAGACGAACGGCGGCAGCGAGGACAAAGGTGCTGCTCATCGTCCCAGCGGAAATGTTGGTCGTATCCTCAAATTGCGTGCGTCTGCAGCGCGTCGCCACTTCGCAGAGCAAGGTGAGCTCTCTCGTCGACCAGCGGTTATGATAAGATTGATGAATGCGCGGGTTGGACATAGCGGTCATTGCATGACCTCCTCACCCTGCCCCACAACAAGCCCATTATCTCGTATGGCCCACCGGGAAGGAGTGCGGTGACGGGACATGTCGCTACCGTGTTTGGATGCACCGGTTTCTTAGGAAGATATCTCGTAGCGAAGCTCGGTGCGTTGCATTGAACTTTGTGTTGGATGCCGGCTGATTTGACGCGACGTGGGGCTTCGCAGCGAAGTCGGGCACGCAGATTATTATTCCGTATAGAGATGAGGATGAGAAGAGGCACTTGAGGCCGATGGGGGATCTTGGGCAGATTATCCCGACGGTGCGTTTGTGTCGCGGTTATGGAGGGGTGAGCCGCTGATGACGCTATGGGAGGCAGGAGTGGGACCTCCGGAGGGAGGATCAGATTGAAGAGTGTCTGAGGCACTCTGACATTGTGTACAACCTTGTCGGCAGGAACTACGAGACAAAGTATGCTTTCCATCCCTCGTTTCCGCCTCGACCGCTCACCCTCTCAAACTCACGAAGGAACTTCACTTTCGACGCCGTCCACAAAGACGGCGCACACCGCATCGCAAGCATCGCCGCACGGGCGGGCGTCGCACGCTTCGTTCACGTCTCGCATCTGAACGCGTCGCACGACTCGCCATCCGAGTTCTACAAGTCCAAGGCTCGCGGCGAGGACCTCGTCAAGGAGGCGTTCCCGACCGCGACGATCGTCCGGCCCGCGGCCATGTACGGCTATGAGGACAAATTCTTGACGAACATGGCAGGTGTGTCGCGTCGCGAAATGCGGTGCTCGGCTCGCAACCATTGACATCGTGACGGCAGTCTGGCCCATCTGGTGGAAACTTAACCATATGCGAACGAAAGTTCGCCCGGTGCATGTACGTACTAGACGTTGTCGCTTCACGTACTGCAGGCCTCAAGTTTCACACAGGTCTTCGACGTTGCACAAGCGCTCACGAACCTCCTTTCGGTCCCTTCGCTTCCGGGCACACTCAACCTGCCTGGGCCCTCTACCCTCACCCACGAGTACCTGCTCACCCTTGTGTCGGCTGTGACCTGCCGCGCACCCGATCGCGCACCCATCTTACCGAAGCGCATCGCGCTTGCGCTTTCCAAAGTCGCGCAGAATGTGTGGTGGCCGGCGATCAGCCCTGACGAAGTGCTGCGTCGTTACCTTGATGACGTGGACGTCCCCGGTGACTGGGACAAGGTCGGCGTCGTCCCTGACGAGATTGAGCAGCATGCAATCACTTATCTGAGACGGTACCGCTCGGCGTAAGTTCTCTGTGACACGAGTTGAATGGTGAGTCGACTGACGTGGCTCGGTTCACAGAGAGAATTACTCGCGTGCCGTGCAGTTGCCTGCATCGCGGGAGGCTCTGGTATGTAAATCGCTATGTTCGCACGTCGTTCAGGTGGCTGATGAGATACGGTCTGGCAGTACGAGTTGCCATAACGTGTGATCCCATGTGTTGTCATTCAATTGAAATTCCGTTGCTCTGGCCCGAGAAGTCCTCCGCTGCAATTCAGCGTCGCGGCGATGGTTATCGCAGGTCCGGCTCTAAGCAATTGTAGAGATGGTCTGACGATTTGAGATGACGTCCGGTGATAGGCATCTCGCGGTGACGGTAATTACAGACTAAAGAGGTTATCATGACTACCGGCGGTTCCGCAATAACAGCGAAGAACGTCTGCAGCGTTGCTAGGCTCTCGATGTGAGGAGCATGTATCAGCGAGAAGCGTCATAGTATACTTGGCTGGGAAATCGTGGCACGCCGGCGGAGGGCCGTTCGCAGGAAAAGGGCCAATGCGGCGCCGAATGGGAGAGGCCAGCGAAATACAGATGATCGGGGAGCTATTAATGATACAATATAGCAAGAAAGAAGCAGGATGGGGACGGCGGAGAGGTCTAGAATCCCGGGGGAACGACTCCCTTTTGCTGTTGTTGGTTGGGATTCGACGGAGCGTACATGGAAGCCATCTGGCGACGTAGAGAGGGTGAGCATGGCGCGGGTCGTCGGCGAAACTGTAGTAATGGGACTTACATGCTGCGCACCCTGCTGCTGAGCCAGCATCTCCTTCTCCTGCTGCACGATCTTGGCCTCGTCCTCTAGGCTGAGAGCAAGCGGGAGGCCGATGAGGAGCGCGCTCGTGGTGACTATCCACACGAGGTTGCCGACGAGCTTGCCGGTACCCTTGACAAAGCCGGCCGCCTTGGAAACGCGGGAGTTTATTTTGTGGCGGGTGGAAGGAGGTACGATGTCGACGAGGGCGACAATGCGCTCGTAGAGAGACTCTTCGAGGTCGAGCTCGGCATCGCTTACGTTAGAGAGGGAGACGGAGGAGGATGTGCGCGACGAGGAGGGGGAGGCGTAGGGGGAGTTGGCGTCCTGGTCCTTTTCCTCGATGATGTCGACTTTGACCATGGCGGGCTAATAGGTGGTCGGTGATGGCGACGGCGAGCCTTCCAAATTTTGGACCGCGCGTCAGTGCACGTGAGCTCGCTCGGGAGCGTGTGGCGCTGTGTGACTCGATGTGATGTGCCGTGACTGCACATGAATGAGTCGACGTGACTTGTGTGTGACTCTACTCAATTCCAGCAGCCGCGGCGTCGAATAAATTCGTGGGAGAAACTTACGTACGGCGCCGGGTAGACTGTGCCTGATTAGGGCAAACCGACAAACCGGAGATCCGGGATTGGCCCGTGCGGCGGAAGGAGCGGCCACGTGGTGGATCGGGCCCGAGATTCGATCTTGTTCGCCTGCCGGAAATCGTAAGCAAGCAAGATGGGTCGACGCTCTTTGCCGGCACAAGCCACTCATTGACCTCCTCGAACAAGGCATTCCAGGTCCGTCGCCCTTTCCCTCTTAACCACCGTCATGGACGCGCACGACAGCGTCCACGACCTCCCGCACGCCGTATCCCAAGGTCTGTTCGACGCTCCCTTCCTCCCCGCCGCTGTGTGCCAGCTTGGGCTCACCTCGCCGTTGCAGCCTTCAATTTGACGAGTACGACCATGCAGAATCAAATTCACGAACTGGCCAAGACTCTCCCCCCGCCGCGCAAGCAAAATACAGCCTGCGATGCTTGCAGGTACGTTGCGCTGCACAGCCCCGTTGTCGTCACCCCAGCTCAGGTACAGGCTCATATTGACCTCCTAATTACCAGGGCGCGTAAAGTGAAGTGCCAGCCGGTCTTGGGGCAAGAGAAGGTGAGCGGTACATGTGTTCTTCATGCACGCATGCTGACTCCGTTTCTAGTGCCAGGTACCTTGATTTACGGAAACACTACACAGTTGGCCCGCTTACGATGAGCCCATTACAGCATTGCCTGTCTAAGAATTACCCGTGCACGTTCGTCGCCAGCCTCTTTACGCGAAACGCTCTCCTAAACGGCTAATGTCCCACAGACACTTCGTGCAACAAGCCACTACAGAGAAGAAGCGTAATGCCGCTCGACGGCCCCGGACGCTGAGCACGTCTCAGAATAAGTGAGAACACAGCCTAGATCTCGTTCGCCATTGATTGTATTCTGATCATCGTCGGCTCCGCACTCACAGCGCTACGCCGGGCTCTTCACGCGTGTAAGCCAGATCAGGATCTCGTGCCACCACGGGGCGCTCACCGGTCTTCTCCATCAGCAGCCCCGCCGCGGACCAGTCGCTGCCCTCCTCACCCAACTATTCCACCCCAACGTCATTCAGGGCTCTGCAGGGCGGCAGTCCCATCTCGTCTTCTACATCGATACGTGATCTGCTTGCCTATCTCTTCTCCCCGCCAACTTCCAGGTTCATCTCTCGCTGCGACGCGAAGTGTGACATGAGTAGGCTGACAATATGTTTCGTCAGCGCTGGCCATGGATACAGCTCGCCTGGAATAGCGAACGCGTATGCCGAATGGGGCGAACTCGCGCCAAGTCTCGCCGAAGACTCATACCGTACCGAGTTGCGTCAGCTCATCATTCGAGGTATTTGTCGTGTGAGCTGATTGACATACAATGCTGCAGCCTCGCTTTGGATTTGGTAGAAGTGTTTTTCCAGATAGTGCACTCACGCATCCCATTACTGAACCCTGCACAATTCCGAGCACGCTTGCGTCTCAGCCTGCATATGAGCTCCCGCTCTCGCAGTCACAGTTCGCACAGCCCGCCTAGCACTTCACCTGGAAGTCCTTTCGGGTCCCGGAGTCACCATGGACATAACGACACTCTTCGTCCGCTTCATCCTGCGTAAGCTCTCTGCTTCTAGCAGGCTCATTCTGGCAGATTGACTCGCGATGTCTTGTCTTCAGGCTCGTTGCGACGGTGATTGCTTGGGGTGCCAAATTCTCCGAGCACCCGGTGTTCATGCGCGACCGGATGAGGAATAATAATCATAGTCGTCTTGCCAAGATGCTCGTCAACCGCGCGAGAGACCTTGCAGAAGACCTGAAAGTGCATCGCATTCCGAGTGCCGAACACGTAGTCATTGCACTATTAATAGAAACGATGCAGAGCCGTGCGTTTCACCTTTGTTGGGAGACGATCCCTCCGAGTAACTGACCTCTATCTCGCTTCTTAGAAAGCAAAGGCAACTCCCTTGGTATGCTTGGTGACAGTGGCAAAGATTGGCATTGATCGGTTGCTCTAGGCTATCATGGCTTCTGGATAGGATCTGCCATTCGCATGCTGCTGGAACTCCAGGTAGGATAGCGCTTTGTTTTGCCGACCATTTGCTTGGTCTTCTAATGTCAAGATGTAGATCAACCGCAAGTCGGTCATGGTCAACATCCAAGATCCAGAAGAGCGAGGGACGATGGTCTTTGCATGGTGGATGGCTTGCATCGCTGAGGCATATGGAAGCGCGTACTACAGGAGAAAGCCGATGCTGTGGGTTTCTTCTGATGGTGATGCTACATGCGTTGTTTGACGGTTGCTTACAGAGACGACGACGATTATGACATTGATTTCTACACGGCGGGGCCGGTGCCTCCCGAAAACATGGAAGCGCAAGAAGAGACGCCGCCCTCGCCAAGGGAACAGCTGGAGGTAGGGCTTCCGGTCGTCGAACCTTTCTATCTCTAACCTCATCTGCTGCGCTGTCGTTCGTGTGTCATGCGTCTCATAGTTCCTGGTAAGCAGCAGCACGCTGTCTATACCTCAATATCCCCAGCAATCAACCGTGCGTATGATCCAGGGATACTACCGCGCTGCACACGCGCTGGCACGGATTGCCCGGAACATGTCTCGCCAGTTGTGGCGGCCTGCGACCGAGTCGGACGGGATCCCCGTTGACGTATTCAAACATTTTATTGAGGCGCTGACCGGGTGGCGCGAGCAATACCTCTCGATGATCGGGGTACCGACGAACGCGCTGCCGTCGAATTGGGACTTTGTTAGTGCTGTCACGTCATGTGAGTGCTCCATTTGCCATGTCTCGGCGATCATCCTGCTGAAAATGAATACATGCCATTACAGGCGCGAGCGACGCGACGTATCACATCATGTGGATCATCTTGTTCAACGCCGCGGACGACTTTGGCATCAAGGAGATCAGGGACGTACAAGAAGCGATGCGCGCGGGAAGCCCCGGGCAGTACCTGCCTAATACCGACGTGATAGAGGAGTACAAGCAGAAAGTGATGGACATGGCGCTGCAATCGGCATCGCGCATCGCAGGACTGGTAAGATGCAGATCCTTTGATCGCTTCTAGAGCACATTTGGACAGGGAGCTGACGGAATATTGACGATCACAGGCGGGTATTTTGGCACAAAATGGGTATCTGGTTCGTCTTTTTCTGATCTTCCGAGCGCGATACAACCAGAGCTTGGCCGATGATCTCACGCACTTGTGACTTACAGAAGCTCGACTCGGCGGTGATGCACGTCAGCATCATCCAGGCCGGGATGCTCCTCGCGCGCCTCGGACGCCCCGAAGTGCAGAATTGCATCGACGGGCTGCAGCAGTACAGCTACGCGTACGAGGAGTGCGCCGAGCAGGCAAATGAGATGCAACGCCTCTACCACCAGGCCGTGAACAGGGACACGGAGCTGAATTACATGGCTTCCGTCGATCCCAGGACGCCTTCGGGGATGGGAGTCGACCATGTGCATGCGATGAATGTCGACCAGCCGTTGTTCGGGGCGGGATATCACAGTTGATGGTAGGCTAAATGAATGGATGGACGGAACGGACGGCTTGTGAAGGACTGCGTGCTCTCGAACTGCTTTCAGATGGACTTATTTGATCTCTTGGCTGCGGACTTCCTCATAGACTTGTAGCAGTCTCTCATCTTTCCCTTGTACTAAGTGCTCTGGTCACTGCTGTAGTTACTAAAAGTCGGGTTTGGGTTAATAAAAGGATAAGGCAATCGAACATCATGTAAGATCAATGCCATTGCGTATGGTAGAAATCCGGTCACAATAACAGTTGCGATTGACTCTACAGGCGAATACTCTTGACCACACGCGTGATGCCGGACTTTTCGCCCCCATATACGCCAGTGGCCCCGATGCCACCCTTGTAGACAGCCTTCTGCGACGCGACTTTCTTTTTCGCCTTCTCAAACCTCTGCCGTTTCTTGACACGGGGGTTCCGCACGCTCTTCCCGCGATGGGGAGTCAAGCCCTTGTTTTTCAAAATAGCGCGGGTGAGCGCACGAGGACCGTCTGCTGCACTCTCATCGATATCCGGCCTGCGACGCCACCATGATGAGTGAGCACGGATCGTGACTAGAGTGAACGCGGAATGCACTTACCTCGCCGCAGCCCTCGCAGCCTCGTATTCCGCCTTCTTTTTCTCCTTCCGCTCCTTTGACGCGCGCTGAACCAGCTCATAATAGCCATCCTCCCCTCCTTCATCGCTGCCAGACTCGCCGTCGCTCTCCCTCGCGCGCTTCTTCTTCTCCTTTTGAGTTTGAGTGGCCCGAGGCTCCGGCTCGACGTCATCGAGGTCATCGCCGCCCTGCCCGGGATGTTTCGCCGCCGCCTCGCGCAGGAGCCGTTCCTCCTTCTGCTTTTTGCGCTCGCGGTACGGTATGTCGTCATCGCCGCCCATCGCAGCGGAGCGCGCGCTATGTCGGCGCGCGCTGGTGCTCTCGATCCTGGCCGCGTGGAACCGCAGCGACTTCTTGCGTGCTTGCTTGTCCGCGGCGTCGGCCGAGTCCAGCGCGGTCGCCTCACCGTACACGTCCGCGGAAGAGGAAGAGTCGTGCCTGCTCTTGGACGATGTCGATTTGAATTGCGACATATCGGGCTCGATGAGGTCGAAGACGGGAACGGTAGGTTTGGGATCCGCGCTGGCCTTCTTCTCCGTCTTGCGCCTCTTCTTCGGTGGTTCTTCAATAACTGTTTTCTTGGGTTTTGGCTTGGCTTTGGGCATCGTGTCCTCACCGTCCCCATCCGCCATCATGAAATCAGCCTGCTGGAGCAGCTCCTCGAGCTCACCCAACTCCAGACCCTTGCTATTCTCAAAAAACCACCGCTGCTCGGCGTCCACCATGGGATCGTTCTCACCCGGGGGGCTTTCGTCTTCATCATCCGAGGAGATACCGAGATTGAGATCCTCGAGCGTTGTTAAAGATTGCTTGAGAGTAAGCAGCCGAGGGAAAATAGGGTGAGAGCGGAGAAGCTCCGGTCGTCGTGCGTACTTCTCCTGCGACCGTAGGTGCAGGTAGAACGCCAGTGTAGTGCAATACGTGATGAGTGCCTCTGCGTAAAATTAGCTTGACTGCAACAGATGAGCCCTTGGGCGACGTACGGTAGTGCAAATGGGCCATACCGAGAATGAGAGCATCGGCAGTCTTGGCATGGATCCTAGTTTCACGGTCAGTGCTTGTGACACACCACGCAGCTGTGAGACATACTGTGCATTTATGATCTGCGTTTGCACAAGCTTGTGTGCGACATCGTCCCAGTCGCGTGCTAACGCCAAAGCCTCTGGGCTTGTCTTCTCGAGATGACGCAGAAGACTCTGCTTGTCCTGAGGTAGTGGCTGAACGGCAGAAGCTGGCGCGTCCATGAACACGCTGATGCAATTGTGAGCAGAGAGTGGAGTTATTAGGAGAAGGGGACGTACTCGTCCTGCTCAGCAGCGCCCTCGACCAAATCACCCAGCCCAAAGTCCTCATCCGCGAGAGCCTCCCTCGCCTTCGTTTGCAGCCGCTTCGCCTCCTGTTCCTCCAGCTCGTTCGCCTCCTCATCGTCCGACTCGATCTGCGCCGCATTGGACGAGTAATACGCAGACTTGTTCTTGCCCCACCCTTCCTCCTCCTCTGATCCCTCGTCCGATGCGGAGGATGGCGGTGCCTGCGCTGCCTTGCCCTTTTTGCCCTTCTTCCCCTTTTTGTCCTCAGCCTTTTTGCTCTTCTTCTGCAACGCTTGCAGTTCCTCAAGGTCGTCTGAGTCTTCGTCTCCCTCGTCTTCACCTGCTTTCTCTTCGTCGTCGTCGTCCTCATCTTCATCCTCCGAGTCGTCCGGGATGCCCTTCAGCGCGAACACCTCGTCTTCGTCGCCTTCATCGATCTCGCCGTAATTATCCCCATCAAGGAGAATCTTATCTTTGGACGCATGGACTAAGAGTCACACCCCGCGTTCAGCACTGTGTCTATTCCTCCGTAGAGAACAGACGTACGTACATTGGTCCTCGTCGTCTAACGGTATGTCTTCCGGCCTCTCCCAACGAACGATTTTGCTCTCCTTTGGATCAACGCCGCGGAGCTTTCGACGAGCTCCATTTGACTTGTCGTCACGTCGACGAGGCATGATATGAGAGACCAAAGGCAAATATGCAGGTTAGAGTGAATGTAAGCGCGCCTCCGTATTGCTATTTATGGATGCTCTACTGAACGCCCGCGCCATCAGTCGCACGTGGAGTTTTGATCGCATCTGGCAGGCAGAGGACACAATTCGGTTGCCTCCTTTGGCTGAAGCTCAAGGTTGTGCGCGAATGACCAGACTCGAGACGTGATGGTATTTCATTCTCATCAATACGTGGCTTCATCGAGTTCCGGCTAACAATGTATAAGAGCCAACGGGCGAGAAGGCGGATCACTGTCAGGACGCTGCACTGAGCTGAAAGGGAGGATATGTGACAATGTAATCCGGAACATTATATTGTCACATATCCGCCACTGCGGAGGCCAGTGTCACGCATATGAGTCGACTGAGCTCAGAGCATTTCACAAACTGTGTGGCTGGCAACACTTGATTTTACTGATGCACTTCGAGACTGGAGGGGGCATGCTCCTGGATGCATTTGAGAAGGCAGCTAACCAGACTCTGCTGGACACACTGAATACAGCAAGGCTTATGGAATCAGGCATCCGATCCGCAAGTGGCCGATTTTTTACCATGATGAAGCGGACAACCGCTCTGAGTCTGATGAGCCTGATAGCTCGCCGTGCAATGGGACGCAATGTGCATTTCCGGGACACAGCAAGTCGGTAGAAGGAGGCAGTAGAGAGATAAGTGAGACTGAGGCCGGCTTTTGTAGGCAATCTGTCGCGTTCATAAACAGCTCAGCATATGCAGCGGGGCGAAAGATGATCACGCACCAAGCCAGCATTTTCCGAGCCCGTCGTACCGCCAATCCTCTCACGCTCTACCAGAACTCCCTGCGTCTCCTCCTCGCGTCTCTTACGAGCGCCTTCCTCGGTCCCCACGTACTCCTTGCCTCATCATGCTCACTCTCCCTCTTCTCCGTCGCCGCCCTTCTAGCCTGCTTGCTCAGCGGCGCAACAAGCTTCACGAACATCGGCGAGCACCCAAACTCCTTAGCGAGCCGCCTACGCGTCCAATGCCCCGGGTCCGCCTTGCGCAGCTCCCTCAGCCTCGCGAGCTCCTCGTCCGAGAGCACCTTTGGCTGCTCCGGGCGGGGCTTTTGGAGCGCGGGGGGCATGAGCCCGTTCACCGATGAGGACGCGCTTCGCAGGAGCGGAGACGCGGGTGCGGTGGTGAAGGAGTGCGGTGAGGGCATGGTGGGCGGCGGGCGGTGGATGAAGGTCACGTCTTCCGCGACCTGTTGATACGCTGCATTCGGATTGTTGACCAGCGGGTCGGGAAAGCGAGATGGAGGCCTCCGGGGCAGGTATTTTTGCGCTCTAGGGAACACATTGAGGTTGCCTGGTAGTTTGAGTTTCATGCTGGCCCGCGCCTGGATAGTCAGATGCGAGCGAGCTTTGCAAGGTATAGCGCCCGGCGCTTCACGGCATTTGCCGAATCGGCAAAGAGCGAAAGGGATGATAAGCGCCGCACATTGCTCTTCCTGAACTTCGCTCAATTCCACAACAGTAACTTGAATCCCGAACGAATTGTCATGTTCTCACAGCTCTCATTCACACCTTCGTGCATGCAGTCGGTAAAGTTGGACAAGAAATACTCTTTTGAGATCCGTTCGCTCATGCAGTGTCGTCATTGAGCGCTCGAAGCTGAGAGCGCTCTCGGCGCCCTCAGGCGTATAACGTATGCCTTCTCTACTTCGCTACATGAATGTTGGCATCGTCGACCTATACGAATACAGACACTAAGACGCAAAATTTACCTAGACCCTACTTCTGTGCTCGGCGGCCTAGCCTGCCTGCCCATAGTTTATAACACTCGGTGAGGACATCAGTTCTACTGAATTACAATTCTTTCAATGGTCAACTGAAGGGCCTAGAGACCTCCCACATGACAGCGGCACGGCTCCCTGGCTCACAGGCGAACCCCGGAATAGGCTCTCGCCTTTCCAGAGTCAAAAGACGGTCCAGTCGACGGTTCTATGTGTCATGGCTACCTTCGCTGCATATGTCATCGCGTGCCCCTGGGTACGATAGCGGACAGAATTGGCTCGACAACTGCTCTCGCGATGCTGTCGCCATCTGTCTGCATAATCGCCGGCACTGGAGTGTCTTCACAGACTCTGCAGGCGACAGTCGCTTGGCGAGCAGCGGAGCACGCTGTTTGGCGTTGTCATGACCGTATTCCACGCCAACCACGCGCAGCGCTCAAGCTCAAGCTGAGCCTCAGTGGATCCAGACGCCGCCTCTCCGATTTCATGGAACGTAGCACGACCGGATGCATCGCGTTTCATTGTGCTCTCACACGATGACGTACAAAGCCCAGCCCAGCTGTTGGCTTTCGCTTCGAATATACTTCGCATTTCCTCTGGCATGATACCGCTCGGCACAGGTCACTGGGCATCTCGATCCCCGCACAGCGCTTCGACGAGCAGCACGGCATGCGAACAAATGTCCCGTTCTAGAGGCGGCGATGCCCCGAGGCCACATCCTCTCCATATCTTTAAATGGCCGCGCATATCTCAGACGGTAAACTCTCCCCCTTTCTCTTTCTTCCGTCATCCTCCGCCCCGCGCCCTACTACCCCCGCCGCCCCGCTCCTCGATCTGTTCCTCCTGATGTCGAACAAGCCAGACCAGGAGATCTACCCAACCGACATCAAGCATGCGCTCTTTTGTTATGCGGAGGAGATGTACCGATACACGCTGGAGTTGTGGACGGACATGTCGAGCCGGGTGGAGAGCGTGACAACGTCAGCAAGCCAGTCTCAGTCTCAGCCTGCTGTCGTTTCTGCGGCGCACGAGACATTGCGGACACGGCAACAAGATCACTAATTTGGTACGATGACGTCTTTCCTCTTAGCACTAATTTGCGCCTACTAATCGGTTCCGCACACAGCGACGATGCTTGACGTCGGCCTGAAACTACTACTTGTACGATTAATTCATTCTCCGTCCGTTCCCTTCGCCGTCCATTCATCGCTGTTTTATTCCGGTACGTGTGTCTTTGCGCTGCGCTTCTGATGTCCGCGTATGACGTATGATGTCGTCAGACTCCGGGCCATCGTGATGATCTCATGGGTACCCGACTTGCTTGCCACTGTACGCGGAGACGTTCACGTGTATCATACTGCTTCAGCTCTCTCGAATTATGTACATGGACTCTTAGGGACCTCTATACGGATGTCGTTCCACCGGGGCATCTGCGTTATCATTGCGTATCTCATCTCGGAGACGCCACACGGGGAGGCTGCACTGTTCGCATGACGTCGTTACCCCGGAGGCGTGTGCAGCGGACCCGCCGGTAAATGCGCACATCCGACTTGGCAATGCACTCAATCGGACCTATTCCCTCTGTAGACCGCGTTCTTGGACGTTTCACTTCGATCAGGGACATCTTCTACGCAGTTCGATCATGTACCGAAACGTGAAACCTTTGTAGCAGAATAAATAGTAAACGCTTGCTCGTGTTTGGGAACCACTCAGGGGTGGAGGCCGCATGGTGGAGTGGGCTTCTCTAGCGTGGTTTTGGACGTCGGAACGGAGTTTGCGGCGTGGCTGGAGGACACCACTCCATGATGATCTCAGTGTATGCAACACTTCTAATATTCCACATGTCGGATGTAATGCCATCTATGGGAAGGCCAACTCCTGCATCCGTTACCCACGATGTGAAATAAGAAGCAAGGATGATGGGACTGCCATTCCCGTTCTAACTGCAGGCCGTTCTGCGGTTCGCTCGATCCACGCCTAGACGATATAGTAGCCATTAGCATCCCCTTCCCCCAATAGAAGGTATCGTGCGAGTGCAATTGACGCGTGGCCACTCGTCAAGGGTCTCAATCCCGCAGTACCCGTAGTTTTTCACCCTGCGCTGGACGTAAACACGTATGAATATTTACGTCAAGCCATCGCATCACGAACCGAGGGAATGCGTTCATATCCGCGATGCTGTATTTGCCACGCTCTGGTCCTGCTAGCCAGTCGCGATTGGCCAGACGGATGTTCAGCACCCCGTACAGGCGTTTTGTCTCGTCGAGGTATCCTGTGGTTGCGATGAGTGTCGTGTCTAGCGGAGAGCTTTAGTTACACTTACGCTTCTTGGCGTACGGGATGTCTATAGGAGCGGATCGCAGAAAGTGATTCGCTAGGAGACGCGCTGAGTCAAAGCGCATCTCGCGCTTATGCTAGAAGATCTTACCTTGCCCTTGCATAGGCCCAATACCGCCATGCTATCAGCCTCACAACACCCTACACCGCCTTCACTCCCAAACCCACCGCGAAGAACATCCACTGCAGCATCTCGCTATAATCATTCGGGCTCGTCACAGGGTCGAACGAAAACTCGAGCTGCGTATCATAGTGCTGCTCAAGATACAGCAAGATCGCCGCGGTCTCGAACACGACGAAGCCCCCACGCTTCCGATCGACGAGCACGGGTATGCGCCCGTTCGGGTTCAGCTCGATGAACCAGGGCTCCTTCTGCATGTCCTGAGAGATGTCGATCTTGTACACGCTGCGGGAGACATCCGGATGTTCATGAATCATCCCCCCTCACCCCACCTGGAGTCCACGCGTGAGATGGATGCGGTGCGGACTCACTCGTACTCTATGCCATATACGGCCTTGAGCTCCTCCAACAATTTGGAGACTTTGCGCCCGTTCGGCGTCTGCGCGGTGTACAGCAGGAACGGCCTGCTCGTCGGCGCCGTGGACAGCCCGCGGTGCGACAATGCCCGCGTTATTGCGCTCAGACGAGGAATCGTACCGCCAACTTCTCTTGATGCGCGAGTCGTACAGAAAGCAAAAGACGGACACGCAGAGTTGTTATAATAATCCCCATCCGACGCTTGAGCTTGATGAAGGGATGATTAGACTAGCCTGGCGTCATTATTGATTAATGTGGCTGAGGGCCACCGCCCGCTCGTCGGTCATTATGGGCGTCTGCATTAATTGATCAGGCGGTGTTAAGCCACCAAAGTCGAAAGCAGGACCGTGCTCGGGCTGTGCGGCACAAACAGGCAAATCCAAATCTTGCATCAATATCTGAGTTTCATTTCACGGATACCATGCATATTGAGGATCGCTGTCTAACAAGAAACGGAACAGAGAGGGTTTCCTTGCCAATTGATACGTATTGATACATTGGAATGCGATACAAAACGATGAAAGAGAGAGAGAGAGATCAAAACCGACAGACGCAAGCCGACAAGAAGACGACGACAACGAACGAACGAAACCGCGGCAGCCAAACGACGCCAAGAAACAACCCAGCGCGTGGTACTTACTGTACGTACACCACCGACGCCCAAGCCCAAGACTGAGTCCACGATACCGCTCGTGAAGAAAGCCGACGCCAAACACTTTTCATACCTTCTTTCCAACCCACCGCACACACACCTACGCGTCGTCCTCCACAGGCGAACGCGATCGGCTCCCCGAGGGTGACATGACCGCACCTTCTCTCCGCAGCGTCCCCACCGCGCCCTCGGACCGCCCATCGCTGGACGCCGGCGAACCCTTGCCTTCTCGATACCACACCACCTCCGGCTGCGCTCTCCCGCCCGCCGGCTTTCTCGAGCCGCCCGCCTCCTCCGACGGATGCAAATGGCTACGAGACGACGACGCGCCCGCCGTCGAATGCACTACCTTCGGCGAGCGTGTGTCCTTCCCCGCGTACCCACCCGCGGGCGGCGGCGGGAACGCAGGACCCTGCAGATCGCGCGACGCCGACGTCGGCACTCCAAACGTCTTCCGCTGTGGCGCTGACACCGCTTCTGCGTGCGCGCCGACGGGCGAGCGCGGATCCATGCGGATCGCGGAGACAGACAGGCGCCGCCCGACATCGAACGGCACCGGGGACGCTGTTTCAGAGTTGGGGAAGCTGCGCGCGTCGTATTCAATGGGCGAGGGCGCCCGCCTGATGGACTCGAGACGTCGGAGGTGTGGGTCGACAGGCGGAAAGGTGTACGAATCCGGTGGGATCGGATGCGCGGGCGCGCCGTTGGCCTTGCCTTTGCCCTTTGCGCTTAGCGTGCTCGTGGCGGCGCTGTAACTCTGCGCAGGGGCAGCTGCTCTGCGAAAGGCGTATTCCAACTCTTCAATCCGTCGGTGGAGGACGTAGATGTCCTCTCTCATCGTTGCGGTCCGCTTCTCGACAGCCGTCTCAACGATATCATGCAGTTGCTCCTGTTGTCGTTGTAGAGAAATATTCAGCGCCTGAGCCTTTTGCACTTGTTCGTTCAGCCAGTGCTTTAGAGATTTCGCATCAACCAGCGCGTCGTAGAACATCGAGAAGGGTTCGAGAAAGGCGGATTTCTCGCCAGAGTACGCAGGGTGGTTCAGACCCGTCGGTGTCGGCGGCACGAGGCTCGAAGCAATAGGCACAGATGCATTCTGAGGAGACCGTTTATAGCTGCCGCCAATAGAAGGCTGCGCGAAATGGCTCGTCGTCGCAGTGCGCGGCATATTGCTCAACCTAGTGGGCGTAGGCGGCACCCGGCCAGACGTATGCCTTGGTGCGCTCCCGCTTATTTGCGGTATGCTCGGGATCGCCATGCTGGGATACCGTGCGGACGCACCCAGAGCCTGTTCAGCGCGGGGAATAGGAGGAGCACTCTGGATGACAGGCTGCAGATTCTCTGATTGGGGCCCGAGGGGGCTGATCACGATGTCCGCAGGCTTACCCTTCGCCCCGCCAAGCTGCCGCCCTGCGCGGCGGTGAGCGAAGCTGATGGGCGGTGCAGGCAGAGCATGCGCAGAGACAGCGGTGGTGTTGTGTACGAAGGGCGGATTCTCTCCTGGCGCAGGGGGTGGCGGCAGCGGCGGCTGGCTGCTCGCGATAAACGAATTAGGGCTCGTATGTCGTGTGTTGGATGGGCCTGAAGCGTTCTGAGACGCCGTGGAGGAGGAAGGAATGACAGAGCGACGGCGATCTAGAGAGTTCTGAGGGACATTTGGACTCCGGCGTCCTCCTCGCGGTAGGGCAGCAGTGAGCTTTGGTGTGATCTGCCGATCGTCGGGAGGAAGCAATGCGTTGACAATGTTCACGGTGGGAGGGGCGGTAGATACGATCGAGGCGGTGCTTCCCCGCCGCTGCTCGATGAGCTCCTTTTGTTTCTGCTTGACGGACAGCATGGAACGGACCTGTTCGAGCGCATTCGGGTCATCGCGCTGTATGGTGAGACCCATGACGACAGGAGAGATAGTGCTGATATTCTCGGATGCGGTGGTCTTGACATTAGTGTTGATTGGATGAGAAGTACCGCTTATTGTGACGCGCCGCCTCTTCAGGGGGGAAGACCGCGTATCTGGCTGGGACGGCGGAGGGTCGGGCTGGCTGCCTCCTGGCTGTTGCTCATGAGCCCCTGCGCGCTGCGTGCTGGTCGTTGTGGGCGCAGCGTCACGATCTGCTTCTTCTTCGCTGCGGGCCGTGCGAGGAGATCGACGCCCTCTATAGGCAGCGACAGAGTCAGAGAGGGGCACCACCGAGTCTATAGCGAACTCACTCTGAATCCGATCCGTCATGTCCTCTAATAGGAGAAGCAATATCTGCGTGCAATCGTTTCCTGCGCAGTTCCATGTTGTGCTGCGGTGAGACGCGTTCGTTAGGGGACTGCCGCCCACGATCGTGTTGCGCGTCAAGACGATGAAGCGGAGGCAGTGCGTTGCTGGACTGTGAGATTCGATGTAGAGAGGGCGAGCTGAACGCCTGGGCAAAGGAGGGCAGTGACTGGGCAGACTGAGTCGTCATAACGTCTCGCTTGGCGGGCATAACAATGTGGCAATGCTGTCACGACGCGCGGCGACAGTCAAGCACGAAGCAGAACTGTCAGAGGAGATGGCAGACGGCGACGGCGAGCATGAGCAGGGGTGGCGAGGACTGGCTGGCGAGCAGCAGCGGGCGGGAGAGCTTAAGGTGATGGGCGAACGCAGCCAGGCCTTGCAAAGCCAAATGCAAAAGTCGGATAGATTTGATCAACAAATATGGAATCCAACAGATAGGATGCCGTCAATTATACAAGGTTCGCTCCGTCCCCCCGCATCCAACTTCTCATTATTCGGCTCATGCCCGCAATCTTCCCCCGCTCAGCGCGCCCACGACACCGCTCTCAGCGAGCGCGATGGCCAGCAGCACAGGCCGGTGCACGGATGTCGCATTCGTGCGTGTACGTGATTGATACAGAACATGCAACAGCGTGCATCAAAGCTCGTCGCTATCCGACAGCGCGGGCCCTCGCGTGCTACGGGCTCCGGGCGAGAAACGCGTGCACTGAACGTAAGCTTCCAGTAATCCCATCGACGCTGGCGCCTCAGTCTCTCACTACTGCGTCCGAGCAGACAATTGAATATTTATAGGGATTGCTCTTCCCTCCCGGCACTCGCCAAACCGCAATGAGGAAAGGATGCTGTATCAGATTGACAGTACTGATCGTTGCGACGACCGCCGGGCTTGGACGACGCTGAGAACTGAGGCCTGAACGCTGTGACCGTCACCGGCTGGTGATGAGATTGAGTCGGCTATCCACTAGCCTAGAACGGCCCCCCGAAGTCCTGAGTCAAATGGTCGAAGTCGGTCGAGCGTGTATACACACGCTCGCGTCAGAGCCGCTCCCTCGATCCCACCGTGCCATAACCGGCCCTCCCATGAAACTATCCCTCCTTGGGCCGTCTTCAACTTCACCCGTCCTTCTATGGAAGCCCGGTATCTATCCCATGACGAATGCCCTCCTTCTCCACCGCCGGGACTTTGCGCTTTCACGAGGAGATAGCTCTGTGGCGGAATGGCATGTGAGCATTGCACAACGACGATAACACGGCTAACCCTGCGTCTGATCGTTGCACACGCATCGTGGCGGACGGTCGCAACCATCTCCCTATCGTCCGATCTGCCGGGCGCGACATACCTCCAAATGGCGCGCCTCGAGGGCACGACCATCATCCACCCTTGGGAGTGGCAACGCATCGTGCCGAATGCTGAGCTTGAGCCTGTTCAGAATTACTCGGAACGCGCATCTGGCCGTATCGATGGGAACCTTCCTCTTCGTTAGTCAACGGTTCTAGTCACGATCTCCACGCCATTACGGAATTCCGACGGCCGTGCCGACACTTTCCGGCTGATTCTTGCCCAATGGCTATCAAGCACGAGCCGATATCATGACGTTACAGCAATAAAGGAGCCTGACTGCCTGAGCATACCATTAATGGAGAGATAATTCATGATATAGAGAAGAAACATATCAGTCAACTGCACTCACTTTGCACCGCAAATCATCACCACAAGACGATCCACGCCTACTGAGCGTTGACCCTCTGTACTTACCCAGCTGAACGAGTGCTGTATCATGTTCCGTGCTGCCCGGCACCTTTGCTCTTGATTACACCGCCCGCGGGCCTGGACAGGCACGTTTGCACACACCAGCAGGCATAAAATGTCAGAAGCGGAACGCACATCTTGCACATCATCAATCAGGCACAATTACGGGAGCATCCTTGTCCTCAAGAACCGTTCATACACGCTAGCACACATGCTCGAGGACCACCTGCAGTAGGAATACAACAACCACCATATATGGGATACTAATTACCGAGAACGGACCGCGAGATACTGCTACATTATCAGTGCGTTCCTTGATGGCACAAAGGGACGGACGCACCAAGAATAAGGACAAGGACGGCGCGTTCAAGGCGGTCAAGATGGTGCCTTTCGCTTTTTACGTACGGAGAGCACGGTAACAGGCGGGGCCGCAGCACCACCTGAGGAACTCACGGCAGAATTACCAGACCGCACCTCAGATTTTTCGGGCAGCAAGGGGTTTCTTACGGCCACCGAGCCGTATATATACGAGTGGTACGTCTCGAGGGATGCAACAGGCTCGGGAAAGGGGTTCGGCGAGGTATCAGGGACATGCTGCCGCGCGCCCGTCCGCCGCGGCGGCGTCACCGGAACATCCAGCGTCACCCGAGACGGGCCCGGCTCGGGCGTGGACAAGCGATCAGCATGCCGGACGGTGATCATAGACGAGGTCGGCACCGGCGCGAGGTCTTCGCAGAGGCCCTTGATCGCTTCCTCGAGCGTCTCCGTCGCACGCACAGCACGCTCGGTTGAGGAGAAATCATGGTGGTTTAGGAGCGTCGCAACGACGCGCCGGACCATGCGTGGCGAAACCTGGCCCGGCTGCGGGGCGAGTGGGGAGGGGGCTGTGCCCGTGCTCGTGCTCGTGCTCGTGTTCGTGCGCGCAGGACGCTCGGTGGTTTTTGCGCGTGGAGAGAGCCCAACTGCAAAGAACGCGGTGACCACGCCGGATATGCATTCTTGACGGAAGGAGAGCCGTTCCCAAAATTCATCAGGAGTGACCTTGTTCACCTCTCCCAACTTTGCGTTGTCATCGTCGTCCGAGTCCGAGGCGTGACCCGCTGACGACCCGTGGCCTATCGTCTTTCGCCGCTTCTGCTTTGGCGAGCTCACTCCGCCTGCTTCTGTGATGTGGGCAATCTCGTCCATGAAACGTGACTTTGGGTCGTCCTCGAACGATGGGATGAAATGGCCAAGGTTGGTTCGGCCCTGGTCTTTCTTACTACTCGGAGGACACGGAAGAGGGATTTCAGTCTGGGAGTACGGGTGACCGTATGTCCAGACCAAATCGGTAGAATTGGTAATAGAGCTCATTGCGCCAGGTGACTTCAGAGACTGTATTGCTTCAAGCTCGCTGAGCCCGGGTAGCACATAGTAGAGTTTGATGTTCATACGTTCCTTTTCCCGCGCGGCCAGGTCTGTGGCCACGCCGGATAGCATGCGTTTCCACCACGCGCAGAGCTGTATGCCGCCCAGAGGCGTTTTGCCCGCGAAGCCCGCAGAGTTTGGGAAGAGGTACTGGCCCTGCGCCCGCGCGAAGAGCTGAACCCAGAAGTGCTCAGCGCGAATCGGCCTCGTCGTGGGGTCGCAGAAGTATTCGATGAAGCCGCGCACGAGAGAGCCGGTGGGAGAGGGTCTCGTAGCGTGGCCGGTGGAGTCGACCTTTGAAATATACAAGACCCCGCACGAAGTGGCGGGAACGTTGTAGAGAGACGCCTCGATGGCGGTGACTAGGACACGAGGCGAGTCTGGGGTGGTCTGCTCGGAGAGGAGTATAAGGATATCCTGAAGATACACCCTAGGACGAGGTTGTGCGTACGGAAACAGATCGGTACGCTTCCGAGACGAGGACACAAGGACATGAATGTGGAATTCACGCGTCCCAGGTAGCTCTGATAGGGACGCTAGCAGCTGATCTCGGAGGTTCATGGCTGTTTTTTCTAATAGCATGTAAGCTAAAGCATAGTGTAGACGAGTAGGGAGACATCGCACCTCAAGCTAAATAGCAGATGGATTGTGAAAGCGACCACTCCAGGCAATATCTGCCAACATAGATAGGTGCGACTATGAATCGTCTGATTGTCACTGCAGATTTGATGAGTGGCAGACGAACACTCTAGTCCAGAGTACGCTCACCATGAAATTGGATCGTAGACGCCACAGCGTCTGGTTGTGTCGCGGCGAGCGTCGCGGACACGTTGCTTTCTCAGCAGGGAGTATCCTAATTTGGCAAGTGTTGTATTGGATCTTGCCGGCGCCCCGTTCAAGTTGAACACTGAATAAACTCATGGCGCATATATACATGTCTGCTACTAATAATAACAGTAGAGTTAAAGCGCTCTCATGCTTCGACAGGCAGAAGGATGTAACGACATCGCCGTCGAGAGCGTTAGCGATTACCTTTTGTCAGAGATTCATCCTGCCGTTGGCGGTTCTTCAAGTTGAGGGCGAAAATTTGACTCAAGCTGGGCCGCCACCTTCAATGATCAGTCAATTCAACGCTCTCCTGTTGTACATCGGACAATAAGCTGATGGAACATATTAAGTGAAAGAATGGTGACTGAGATGCTATTTGCGCAAAGCGTCTTTGAATGCAGTTCACATACACTTATACTGCCACTGCAGAAGCGCTGATCCTCGGTACGTTGCCTAGGTGTTCGTGACTTGCCCATGAATACTGTTACCGCAAGCTATAGTTCATGTGCGACGTAATCGCAAAGACTCCGAACCATAGCATGAAGAACACATGAATGGGTGACAGTATATAATGCTACGATGTACAAATCTAGCGCGCAAGCTATTGAGACGAAGGAGATATGACAAAAAACGGCATTGGTAGGAAATCAGGCGACGTAAGCGAAGCTGTCCCTGGTGCCTTCAACCCGCTCAATGTACTCCTTCTCCAGCAAGTGATCGATGGCCTGGCAACGGGAGGCACCCTTAGCAACACATCCGCTCAAACATGGAGCCACCACATACCTTCTTGATATCGGGCAGCTTGGGCGTAAAGCGCTGCGAGATCTGCGAGATAACCTCCTGGATCAACAGCTGATTCTTCATGGTCTTCCGTGCCTTCATAATGCTAGATTGCGGCGTTAGACATGCAGCCACGGCAATGTCATATAAAGTTACTCACCGGACGATGGTGGCCTGAATGACGTATTTGCGGTCCTCATCGACGATCTTCTGCACCTCAGACGACTCCGCTTTCTGCTCCGCCTTGATGGGCGTGTTCAGATTGATACGAATTTTCTTAGACTTGAAGTCTGTGGGAGGAAAACATTAGTATCAATGTGCAAGGAACGATTCAGGAAGAACGCACTTGGGTTCAGATCATATTGGTCGGGTTCTTCGTTGACCAGAACTTTCGCCTTGACCAGCACCGCCAGCACCTGCTTCAGGTACTCTTTCGATATGGCTGTTGCGGCTACGAGTTCATCTAGCGAAAGGGTATCGTTCTTGTTGAACTGCAGAAGCACAGCCATTTGCCACGAGCTCGTCATGAGAATGTACTTCTGGTTCAGGTAGTTCGTCCGCAGCTCGTTCTTCGAGTAATTCCACAACCAAGTCAGCTTACGACCAGAATGTTTCTGCTGGTAGTACTTCGAAAAACGTTCGTAGGTAGGCAGAATGTCGGCGGGAATGATGAACTCGCTGTTAGTAGGATTAAGCGGCCAGAAATTGGTACCAAGGACCATGATGCTGAAGTTGAGGTCCATATCATCATGGTTCTGCTGCATGCGCTCCTTGAACTGATCCGTAAGATCCTTGCTAAGGCTCATGTCTGCGGAAGGGCCGACTAAGTATAGCGCCAATTCAATCAAAGAGACGCAACTAACCCGTGAACATGCGTTGCAACTTGTTAGTGTATTCGAAACCGCAAGCCTCCTTTAACTTGGAAATCATGCTTGCTTCCGCCTCGTCGGATGCAGAAACGCCATGTATCAGACGTTTGGATAGCTTCGTCGTGTAGTATGTCTGGAACACATCCTTGTCATCGATATACTTGAATAGGATCATCTATTGTACAAGTCGTCAATCGAGCGTTGATATGTATAGACGTTCTCCCAAAGACACTCACCACTTTATTAAGAGCACCTTCCAGGTCGTCGTCCTCCGCCATTTTGTTGTTTTTGCGCAACAGCGCATCCGCATGCTTCGCCAACAACTCTGGCGACTTCGTTGTCGAAGATCCGGTCGCGGCGTTGCGGTTGACGAACTCCCTGCACGCCTTGTCCAAGCTCGCCACGAATCCGGCCTCGCCACGGAAGCTCCGCGTGACCGTCTCAGAGTTCTTTTGGTGAACCTCGAGCAGCGCATCGACATACGCCTTGGGATCGATGTTATCAGCGGCACTGGCACCACCCTCTCCGACCAGCTTGGACACAGCAGCGAGACCGGATCGCTTGACATGCTCCTCGAACCGCTTACGCAGGGGCTCGAGGCCCTCTGGTATCCGCGCCAGAAGCGCATACATGCGCTGCAGATCCTCATCTTTGTCGTAATCGAGCAACTCCTGGAAGCTCTCCCACATGAGCTGAGAGTGCTCGCGGATAAGAACATGTTCGCATTTGCTGATGAGTGGCTTTCTGGTAATTGTATTGAGATAGCGTTCAACACGGTCCTCTTCCTCTCGCACACGCTCTTCTGCCTTCTTAAGATAGTCCGCGACGGAGTTCTCGGCGAGGAATGCCTCTGACTCTTGGCGATAGTACTTCTCGGTAGCTTCCAAAAATGGTGCCTCAAAATGCTCCTTGTAGACTTCGTATGACACCTTGTTGATATCGGCCTCGTCTAGACCTAGCGACACAAAGGAATCTACGACTTTCTTGACAAGACCCTGGTCAATGGTCTCGCCGTTTCGTTGTCGCTCGATTAGTCGCAAAATGGCGCCCGCAAGCTTCTGTTGCTTGCTTTGCACATGCAAGAAGAAGTTAGACTTCCACTGTACAAGAGCGAGCTAAGATACCTATAAGTCAGAGTTTGACAATGGAGGAATCGACGCTCACAGTGTACACTGGGTATACACCCCTTCTTCCCTCATCCCGCTCCCGCTTCACCCAGTGCCGGTTCAGATAGGTGAAAAGACGATTGATGTAGTTTGCTCCCGTCGTATAACGGTCCCATTCTGCTGCATAGTATCGCAGCAGCGCCTCATCCTGGAGGGCGTCAGATTCCTACCGGATTGTCTTAGTCATGATCTGTGGCAGTGATATATCCTCTCACCACCCGCAATGTCTTCAGATGATTGACGAAATAACGGATGAGATTGTTGTACAAATCGGATCCCATCAGATTAGCTCCATCTGCGGTTCGTCAACATGCACCTGCGCGATACGCGTAACGATACTCACTGCGGTGGCCCAAACCTGCTTGCTCTCCTGAGCCATGCATCTTGGACGAAGTACAATAGTTGTATGCCACCGTGTACAAGCTCATATACTTGGAGTACGATACTCCTGTCTGCAGCTTCGTCATGATATGGTCAACACCCTCCTCGAGGTACGCCCATGTTGTTGCCAAGTCCGAGTTGGCGGGCGGCATAGGATGTTGACCACCACTCGTGGACGCGCTCGCCATGTTTATACAGCAAGGAGGTATTCAGCACTGCGAGTGGAGATGGGTGACGGGGACGGAGGAGGAGGAGAACGCGTACGAGGCGTGGCGCTTGCTAACCACAGCAAAGGCCACTAAGGGCGTCACACCGTTACAAGGACGGTTGTCACTACTTAGGGCGGTAAGTGCACGCGAGCAAGAAAGCGCGAGGTGTTTTGATTAATTATTGGCCTGCTGCGGTCTAGTAGATCCTTTTACATGATGCAGACGAATAGCTACAGCGACGAGCGTATCACAACTTCACGCCCGTGTGGATAGCGGCGATGCCACCCCAGAGATCCCTCCATGCACCTCCCTTTCCCTCGTGCATGCCACCAATTGTGAGCCCAGCATCTTCGATCATCTTGGCGAACTCGGGTTGAGAAGGAAACTTGCGAATGGACTCGACAAGATATTGATACGATTCGCGATCGCCCGCGAGGATGGTTCCGAGCAGAGGAATGATCGAGAACGAATACTGGTCGTATACACTGAAGACGAGCGGGTGAGCTGCATATTTGTTTCAAGCACCTTATAAACATACGCGCTGAAAAGTGGGTTGTTCACTTTGCTGAACTCCAAGCACGCGAATGTGCCGCCTGGCTTGAGGACGCGGTACGCTTCCGTCAGGACATCCGGAACGGACGTGCAGTTACGAATACCAAAAGCAATAGTGTACAAATCATAGGTGTTCGCAGGAAACCTGTCTTCGGGCAGAGCCTGAGCGTTGGCTTCCTGAAAGGCAATCTGAGGTGCTATGACTATGAGCGCTATGAGGGATATGTCGAAAGATGAAGCGCATACTATTGTGATACATAGTCTTCTTGAAGCGCTTGTATCCCTTCTTCAGCATCTCACCGTTGATGTCGACAACATCTACAGCGGTCTCTCTATCCGCATAGCGCTCTCTGACGAAGTCCAGGATGCGCAAAGCAACGTCTCCCGTTCCACCCGCAACATCGATGCACTTTATGGGTCCCTTTGATCCGGGTTTCAGTAATGACACAAATTCGTCCTTCCAAAGACGATGGACCCCCAAGGACATAGCATCGTTCATGAGGTCATACGAGGACGCTACGGAGTCGAAGACATTCTTCACTAGAGATTCCTTATCCTCTTCCGGCACAGTTCTGAATCCAAAGTGCGTGGTACGGTGGGCCTCCTGAGAGGGCTGAGGAGTGGAAGAGGACGACTGCGTATAGTTACACCGCGAAAGCTTGAGAATGTGTGAGGGTCGACATGCTCTTCGGAACGGCTGTGAGAGCATTGTTCAAATGGGCAGTGATCGGGGGGATACACACAACGGGGTCGTGATCGCATTCAATGATGGACCCGAGTGCAATTAAAAGTAGAGCTGTGGCTGAGACTCCAACTAATCTCCTCCTCAATGTCCTCTGTTACCTCACACAAAGGCAAAAAGAAAGCCGTTTACGCTGATGACGATGATCATGAGAATACAAATGCTTCTGGCTCAGCACGGTCTACTTCTCCTGAAACACAATCGGAGTCAGATGTGAGCTCGGACAGCGACTCAGATTCTTCAGACGACGAGTCCGAAGAAGAAATCACTCAAGCATTCCTTGACTCGTTATTGCAAAAGGCGAAAGAAAATGCAAGAAGGAAACGACATCTTTCAATTCAAGACATGCTCGAAGAAGAGGAGATCCGGTTAGACATGCAAGGGGATGACAAGTGCGTAGCTCAACGAATTGATCTAATCTGCGCCATTGACGAGGTGCTTCTAGGCCACTACCCCTTCTCAAGTCAGAAAGCCTTCCTTCGCCTTACATTAAGCTGAATTCACGAAAAGGAGGTCCATCGGCCATTCGAGACCTGGACGCGGAGCGGGTAGAGAAAGCAGCATCTTCTCTCGATGAACCGGTACCGCCCACTCCCCCGCCAGAGTTGGATGCATCCGGAAAGAAACTTACGAAAAAGGAGAGGAAAGCGGTAAGTCATGCGCGAAACGCGAGCTTGATTGAAGCTGACCCGTCGCACATGTAGCTCAAAAACAAGACCGCTGGAGCTGCGTGGTTTGACCTTCCGGCTCCAGCTGAGGCAGACCTACCGCGGTTATATCGGGAAGTGGAGGCACTTAGGCTGCGCAACCAGCTGGACCCCAAGCGCTTCTACAAAAGAGATGAAGGCGAAGGAAAGGGCATCAAGGGCTTGCCCAAGCATTTTGCTGTACGTTGATAGTTCGCTGTGCGAGCACCATGTTTTCTTTACGCTAACATTTTACTTCAGATCGGCACTATCATACCGTCAAGTACGCCATTTGGCACTCCCAGTGCCGACAATCTCAGTAGGGCGCACAGGAAGCGCACGCTCGTGGAGGAGTTGGTTGACGATGCGGAGGCCAAAGGCTACGCCAAGAAGAAGTTCAAGGAACTGCAGAGCGTGCGTGGCGCCAGAGGAAGAGGCACTTTGGCTCAAAGGAAAGCACTGCGGAGACCGAAGTGGTAAAAGCACGGCAATGTAATCCTCTTATCTCGTATACTGCGTGTTTCCATACCTCCGGCCGGATGTCATTGCCAAAGCGCCTGTGGGACTGCATACGTGACGGATGGATAAAGACATCTGAAGCATTCCATATGGTGGCCTCCCTTCCGTCGAATATTTGTGTTACGGCATGGTTCCCGTGGCGCCTGTGCTTTGTTCTCTTGTGCACAACCAAGTTCACGGCTCACTGAATGGAGATCTCGCTGCGGTGTGAATTCTGTACAAGCCATATCGCTATTGTGATGTCCATCGGAGACGCAGCTAGGATCCGACGACGTTAGAGAAGGAAAGTTTCGTGGGCCATCCGCAGCCGTTGTCTTACTCATAACGCCAGATAATTGCGCCTTGCTGCCATGCGTTCACGCAAGCAGAACGGTACGAGTGTATGCACTGATATAGATTGTTTCAAGGAGAAATTCATGCATTTGAACAATTGTACTACTTCGAAGGCTTGGCATACCTATCTACAAGTCTCGATAACAATATATGAATCGGCGCCCTTGTCTCTGCGGTATACATGGTCTCTGAGTGCCCGTGGTTGGGATAAAACAGCACATCCAGCCCATCCTTTCGCCACTCCGAGACCGGTTCTGATTGCCCGGTGAGGTACCGCCACGTCTCGTTGGCGTCGAGGAGCAGGTCGTTGCCCCCGAGAACAACGCCCACACGCCGGCCAGCTAGGTCCTCTTTCCACAGAGCGCTGTCCGTGAAGAACAGACCGCGCCGACCTCCGCGAGCGATATCGGGGTCTTGGCACGCAAAATACCACAAAAAGAGCTCGGTCGCAGTACGTGGTGACCGGTAAAAGAAGTTATGGTTGACGTCAGGCTTGAAGATGAGCAGCGAGGCCGGGTCGATCACCATAGATGCAGCGACGCGCTGGGACAACGCAGCGTCGTGAAGGATATGCGCGGTGAGGAAGGTGCCGTAGGAGTGGCCGACGACGACAACGCTGGGGATGTCGTGATAGTCCAGGATACGCGTGAGTGCTTGGAGCATCTCTTCACGGTTGAGATGCGGACTGGTGATGCGCATGCTGATAGGCATATCTTCGATGGCAATGATACCGACGTCTGGGTTTGCAGCGACGATCTCGCACAACAACGGTAAGTAAGGCGTCAACCCCATCTGGACGGAATCAATATCAGAGGAATGCGTAAGGTTTGAACGCAATGCACGTACCCCAACACCATGAAGGAATAGAATGGGGAGCTTGGTCGCCGATCGGTGCGGTCGGTACCAATATCCCAACTTTGGATGTGCAGAACGTCGCGCGAAGGCTGTATATGGCCGGAGTGGGAAGCAACGCCACCACTGCTTCACTCGTAGGTGCGTGAAGCCATGCCACCACAGCACCAGGCAGGCTCTGAAGTCCAGAACGCCCGTCATCTGCATAGGTCATCAGGATCAACTCAGAACTCACAAAGAACAGGGGTGAACGGCTTACCAAATACAACAAGAGAGGACGATGCGTCATTCTGACTGTTTGGCGAGTAAATGCCTTACACTTCATGTCGTCATTCCGCCCATCTGGCAATTCATGTCCAATCACTTTCTCGACCTGGGCCACATATTCATCGAGCTCCTGTTTCCATTCTTCTTGCAAGCCGTTCAAGTCGGAATTGAAGAAGGCCCATAGTAGGAGCTCCTTCAGATTGCCCTTCTTAATCTTAGCGACCGGATCGTTGGCATAGAACCATCCTGTGGCTGTATCGGTCGTACAGAAGTACGGCAGAGACCTGGTGAAGAGCATCTGGCGCTCCTGCCGAGACGGTGGGAGCGGGAATTGAGCTTCCTATAAGTAAGGACGCCATCGTCAGTTAACCGAATTCCGTAACGGACAGCAAGAACAGTTCATGGCGGGCAGATTGGTCGTCGAAGGCGTTAATAGGGTATGACTATTCAGATTCACAGATAGATGTATGATCTTAATGTAGTCTTACCTTCTGCAGCAGGAAGCTTCTCGGAACATACACGCCGAAGAAGAAGAGTGTTTCAGCCAAGGTATACCATGCCAACCATGAGGAGCTGAACGCGCAGAGGAAGTAGTAAAAGACGATATACGCTACGCTCAGAGGCGTAATCAGGCGCAGGGCTAGGACTGCAGCACGCATTCGAATATAAGCGAAGTCAAGATGGCACGAGTGGGCTCCCATAGTGAGGGTACAAAGTCTTGAGTCTCTCGCCCCACAGGGATCGCACTTTTTAAGTCTTCTTTTTTTGCACCCGATGGAACGCCTATTGTTGAGTGCATCTCGCGAACGAGCGCGCCACTCTATGGGATTGCGAATACGGCAATGCTCCTAGCATAGACAGCAGCCGGCCAGTGACGATCGGCGATTGTCGTCTCCTGCTATCGCGATTTTCGCGGACGTGGAGCAGTATCCGGATGCAATGTTCGGATGAAGGAGCCTACCAGGGTCCTAGCACGATGAAGGAGGAACTGCATAACACCTGTCAAATTCGTCAACGGTGAATCTAGGCGCGTCTGGTGATGACCGGTTGACAGACCGGCTTTGCTCTTCGGGTGCCACCGCTTTCCATGAACCCCGGTGCTCAGAACGCATCACGAAGACACCGAGGCAAGCATTCTGCGGCTCCGAGTCGCCACTGTCCGGTTCTCAAAGCACTGTCAGCTGAGCGCTCTAGAAACTTCACGAAAAGTGGTGGGAAGCATATTCGAGGAGGACGCCCAAACACAGTCCGTACCCGGATGACATTGACAGTGTGTTTCATTTCAATGAATGGAGAGGAAAACAAATGTATTCGGATAAACCATCTCCACCAGCGCCGACCGGTCGCGATCGAGCGCCCATGGGCAATGCGCAGCCTTAGCAGCGCCACCGCATCCGATCGCTGAGTATATTAGTAGCGGCAATCGCTATACAGGAGCTGCCATAATTGCGGGCGTACCTGTGGGAAGAAAGGTCCTGAAAAGCTCAGATAGCATCGGCAAGCCTTGATCGAGTGCCAGCCCACTGACTTCATCGAGAAGGTGAACGATGCGAGTGCGCTATGCAGGCACTTACCAACTCTCTCAGTGACCGGCAACCGAACCTTACGGCCTCTCATCCACGAGATCATTACATTCAATTGCAGCAGAGGGTTGCGGATATACGAGCTTTCCGTTCAATCGCTGTATGAGAGGCCGGTGTGAGGCCGGTGTCAGTTGATGACCATATAATAAAGTACTTCGTACTGGCCCATCGACAAGAGTAAGTCCGTCCGACAATATGGGCGTGACAGAATATGAATGGGGATACTCGGAAAAAGCTCTCTTTGGCAATCTGTGCTGTTTCTTCTCTTCCAGGATTACGCATGCTGGGCCATTGCGTAAGTGCAAAGGAGACAATGGAGATTCGGGCATTTTGTCCGATACGATAAGCAATGAGCACGCAATACATTTTGCTGCATTGTAAGCACAGCGAAGACCAAACCGCGCTTCGGCATGAGAGTTTTATGGTCATTCTTCCACGCAGGAGAATTTCGACGAGTGCTGGTCACTGTCGCCGATTGATTAGCTAATCAATGCAGAAAGAAGAACATCATCCATCAAAAGGACCGACCTCATACCCTCCGAGCGAACATCCTCAAGCATTTAGCACGCTAAGTCTCGTTGCTGCTGTAGTGTCGTCACCGTCGCGACGATTTCAATATAACGACAAAAGAGGGTCGCAGCACGCATGTCTGAATGCTTGAAGACAAAAGCGAAGCTTCGTGCTGGTCGACTGACGTTGCATCCTATGCAGCGACATTAAATCGTCGGCATTGTGGCCTAGCACGCATGCCAGCGAAGACTGGATGAGACTGTTTGTCTACCGACTCGATCGATACAGCACATGCGGCCTGAGTTTTCCCTAGCGAGCCATCGTGATTCCGATGACCCGCAATGTGTATTAACTATTCGTATGCGCAGAGTTACAGACATACTCATTTCGAGCTGATTGGCATGCAGTATACCGTTATGCCAGCGCTTCGTCGCCCATTCCGCGTCAGCTTCTGGCAATGGAAGGGATACTTTGTACGTGCAGCGCGGGGCCTAAATTCGAATTTCAGACTTCAAAAGTAAGTTCTTACACTGTGCTGCGTCTATACAAATTATGAGTAAAAAGTTCAACGAAGACATACAAGCAACGCTTTGGAACCCGATCGAAATCTTTTGCATGAATGATCGCGGCTGTGAGTAAATCTTGACTCTTCATCTACACGGTAGTGGCGCGTCCTAACACCGGGGGCATGAGCCCATGATTCCACCGGGAACATTTTAGACACATTGTGATAAAAGTCACAATGTGATTATAATGTTACCAATGTAAACATTATGAAATTATTTGAATTGTTTTGAGTGCGATCATTGTGGAATAATTGTGATATTATTCAGAAAGACACTACAATGCGACAACAATTTTGCTCCAGCCAGCATTCACAGAACATGTTGGCATCATTTTGAATGGACCTTAAGTGTACATTACAAATGTGATTAAGGTGAGGTTACAATGAGTGCCAGATGTTTTCCATCATGTGCCGGCTGGGATCATCTTGAACGCATCAGGGATGTCCTAATCTGGTTAGCACATTACTATATATGGTAATACAATTTATACGATCACAATGAACCCAGTGGGAGCATCTTGACAACATCATGGCCCCTCAGGAATATCATTTAAAATGTTCCCTCGAGAAATGTTCAAGATATTTCTGCAATATTGCTTGAATGCTATCAGCAGCAACATTGGGGCCTGATTCGGGTATCATTATGAATGTTATCAAAATTGTCCCATAATGCTGATGCTTAAAACATTAAAAATGATTTCAAAATGTATACACCGAAAACATTGCGTGATTATTTAGACTGTTGTCACAATGTGTCTAAAATGTTCCCGGTGGAATCATGGGCTCATGCCCCCGGTGTAATAAAGTACGAACTCCGCTGATACGATTGCTTGCGGAGGTTAAAGGTTCGTACCCAGCTGGCGCTTATTCATGATCAAGACGCGTTGTTGGTAAGCGCACGAGCGCTCCTTGACCGACGACCACCATGAGTTATCCACCAGGAATGCCATTTCCTCCGCCTGGCATGGGCTCACGATTGCCTCCACCACCCCCAGGAATGCCCGGCATGCCTCCTCCACCACCTGGCATGCTGCCACCGCAAGGTTTTAGCAACGCCCAGGGCTCGAGGATGCCTCCTGAAGTGCTAGCGCAAAAGTCGCAAAAATGGATCCAGATGCAGAAAAAGCGCTATGGGGAGAAGCGCAAGGGAGGATTTGTTGATATGGGCAAGCAGGTGCGTGCAGTCAGTATTGCTACAAAAGTAACTCACACTGATTTTGGTCTAGGATCTCCCTCCCGAGCATGTGCGAAAAATCATCAAGGACCACGGCGACATGAGCAATCGCAAGTTCAGAAACGACAAGCGTGTACATTTGGGTGCCCTCAAGTACGTTCCACATGCCGTCATGAAGCTGCTCGAAAACATTCCTTACCCTTGGGAGCAAGTTCGTGAAGTGCCGGTGCTCTACCACATCACCGGTGCGATCACGTTCGTCAACGAGATTCCGCGAGTTATCGAACCAGTATATCACGCGCAGTGGAGCAGTATGTGGCTTGCGATGCGGAGAGAGAAGCGCGACCGTAGGCATTTCAAGCGTATGCGCTTCCCGCCATTCGATGACGAGGAGCCCCCTCTCGACTATGGCGACAATGTCCTGGATGTCGAGCCTCTCGAAGCGATTCAGCTCGAACTTGATGATGAGGAGGATGCCGCCATCTGCGAGTGGTTCTACGATCCGAAGCCCCTTCTTGATACTCCTCACGTCAATGGGCCGTCGTACAGGTATTGGAACCTGACGCTGCCTATTATGGCGAACCTGTACCGCTTAGGGCGGACACTCTTGTCAGACCACACAGATAGCAATTCCAGCTATTTGTTCGACAAGAAGTCGTTCTTCACGGCAAAGGCTTTGAACGTGGCAATCCCTGGTGGTCCAAAGTTTGAGCCGTTGTACCGGGATATGGACACGTTCGACGAAGATTGGAACGAGTTCAATGATATCAACAAGGTCATCATCCGTCAGCAGATTCGGACGGAATACAAGGTCGCCTTCCCTCACCTCTACAACTCGTTACCACGCTCCGTGCACATTTCTCCCTACCACACACCGAAGAACGTATACATCCGTACCGACGATCCCGATCTGCCTGCTTTCTATTTCGACCCTCTGATCAACCCAATCTCTCTTCGCGGGTTTACGCCGAAGAACGCACCATTGGCATCGCACGAGGACGCAATCTTTGGCCCGAACGATGCGGATGACGATGACTTCGAATTACCAGAAGAGATCGAGCCGTTCCTTGAAGATAAGCCACTGGAGAACGACATCACTGCAGATGCTATCGCCCTTTGGTGGGCGCCTGATCCATACAACCGCCGATCCGGACGCATGCGGCGTGCGCAGGATGTGCCACTCGTGAAGAACTGGTATCTTGAGCATTGTCCGCCCAATCAGCCGGTGAAGGTCCGCGTGTCGTATCAGAAGTTACTCAAGTGCTTTGTCCTGAACGAGCTGAAGACACGGCCAGAGAAGGCGATGACAAAGAAAAATCTGTTCAGGCAGTTGAAGGCGACGAAATTCTTCCAGACGACTCGCCTTGATTGGGTCGAGGCTGGTCTTCAGGTCTGCCGGCAAGGTTACAATATGCTGAATCTCCTCATTCACCGCAAGGTGCGTTTTTGCTCTTAGTTAGTTTCTAGGGTGTCTGACGTTCTGTTGGCAGAACTTGAATTATTTGCACTTGGATTACAACATGAATCTCAAGCCGGTGAAGACGTTGACAACCAAGGAGCGTAAGAAGTCGCGATTCGGAAATGCATTCCACCTTTGCCGTGAGATTTTGCGTCTCACCAAGCTGGTCGTCGATGCGCATGTGCAGTTCCGACTCGGAAATGTCGATGCTTTCCAATTGGCCGACGCGCTGCAATACATCTTCGCACACATTGGTGCTCTCACTGGAATGTATCGTTACAAGTACAAGGTTAGTGCCTCGTCTATTCGGTTTCGAGGCTATCATTTACTGAGTGTCCTCTTATTGCAGCTGATGAGACAAGTACGTATGACCAAAGACCTGAAGCACCTCATCTACTACCGCTTCAACACTGGTCCTGTTGGCAAGGGCCCTGGGTGCGGCTTCTGGGCACCTGGCTGGCGCGTCTGGTTATTCTTCATGCGCGGTATTGTGCCTCTGTTGGAGAGATGGTACGTTCACTTCTCCGGAGATCTCTGGAACGCTTGTCTCATTCTGCTGGCAGGCTTGGCAATCTCCTCGCACGTCAATTCGAGGGCCGCAACAGCAAGGGAATCGCAAAGACGGTCACGAAACAGCGTGTAGAGTCGCACTACGACCTCGAGCTCCGTGCCGCCGTAATGCACGATATTCTCGACATGATGCCCGAGTCGATCAAGCAAAACAAGTCGAAGACTATTCTGCAACATCTATCGGAGGCATGGCGCTGCTGGAAAGCCAACAGTACGTTTTTATTGTATGCTCGATCTCCAAATATGTTCTAAATTTTCGCCTTCAGTCCCGTGGAAGGTTCCTGGTATGCCGACCGCGATCGAAAATATCATCCTACGGTACATCAAGAGCAAAGCCGACTGGTGGACGTCCGTTGCCCACTACAACCGTGAGCGCATTCGGCGGGGCGCGACCGTCGATAAGGCTGTCGTGAAGAAGAACCTTGGCCGTTTGACCCGGCTTTACCTGAAAGCGGAACAGGAGCGTCAACACGGCTACCTCAAGGATGGTCCATATGTCAGTGCTGAAGAGGCAGTGGCGATTTACACTGCTACGGTGCACTGGCTGGAGAGCCGAAAGTTCTCGCCCATTCCATTCCCGCCGTTGAACTATAAGCACGACACGAAGCTGCTCGTTCTTGCGCTTGAGAAGCTCAAGGAGGCTTACTCGGTTAAAGGTCGTCTGAACCAGTCGCAGCGTGAGGAGCTGGCCCTCATCGAGCAGGCGTATGACAATCCACACGAGTGTCTGTCTCGTATAAAGCGTCTGCTCTTGACGCAGAGAGCATTCAAAGAGGCTGGTATTGAGTTCTTCGACACCTATGACAAGCTTATCCCTTGTTACGACATCGAGCCGGTGGAGAAGATCACGGATGCCTATCTCGACCAGTTTTTGTTCTTCGAGGCCGACAAACGTGGACTGTTCCCTGCGTGGATCAAGCCTGCAGATACTGAGCCTCCTCCATTGCTCGTCTACAAGTGGTGCCAAGGCATCAACAACTTGACCGACATCTGGGAGACGAGTGAGGGAGAGTGCAACGTGATGATGGAGACCGTGTTATCCAAGGTATACGAGAAGATCGACTTGACTTTGCTTAACCGTCTCTTGCGGCTCATTTTGGATCACAACCTCGCGGACTATATCACAGCCAAGAACAACACAGTCCTGACATACAAGGGTAAGCAGTATGATTCGTTTTGTAGGAAGAATACTGACAAGCGGTCGTTCAGACATGGCACACACTAATGCCTATGGCTTGATCCGTGGCTTGCAGTTCTCTGCTTTCGTCTTCCAGTACTACGGTCTGGTTCTCGACTTGTTGATACTCGGTCTGCAGCGCGCAAGTGAGATGGCTGGTCCTCCCCAGATGCCCAACAACTTCCTGCAATACCGTGACTCCGCCACCGAGACGCGCCATCCGATCCGTCTCTACTCTCGTTACGTCGATAGGCTGCACATTCTCTTCCGTTTCACCGCGGAGGAGTCGCGCGACCTGATTCAACGGTATCTGAGTGCGAACCCTGATCCGACCAACAACAACGTTATTGGCTACAACAACAAGCGTTGCTGGCCGCGAGACTGTCGCATGCGACTCATCAAGCACGACGTAAACTTGGGCCGTGCAGTCTTCTGGAACGTCAAGCAGAGTCTCCCGCGCTCACTTACGACTATCGACTGGGAGGACACTTTCGTCAGTGTGTACTCTAAGGACAATCCGCAGCTACTGTTCTCCATGTGCGGTTTCGAGGTTCGGATCCTCCCCAAGATTAGGACGCTCAGCGGCGAGCAGTTCTCGCTGAAAGATGCAGTCTGGAACTTGACAAACGAGCAGACAAAAGAGCGCACTGCTCAGGCGTTCTTGCGTGTATCTGATGATGGTGTCCAGCAGTTTAACAACAGGATTCGGCAAGTCCTCATGAGTTCCGGTTCGACGACATTCTCCAAGATCGTCAACAAGTGGAACACTGCACTCATCGGTTTGATGACCTACTACCGAGAAGCGGTCATCCACACGAACGAGCTGTTGGATGCTCTTGTGAAGGCGGAGAACAAGATTCAGACTCGTGTCAAGATCGGGTTGAATAGTAAGATGCCGTCTCGTTTCCCGCCGGTCGTATTCTATACACCAAAGGTATGTTCCTCATTTGATGGTGACCATGAAGCCTGATTAATGTTTCGTGCTAGGAACTGGGTGGACTGGGCATGTTGTCCATGGGTCATGTCTTGATTCCTCAAAGTGATCTCCGCTGGTCTAAGCAGACGGACGTTGGAGGTAGGTTTTATTCGCTTTGTCGACTGCATTGCATCGCTGACGCAGTTCGTTAGTGACACACTTCAGGGCGGGTATGTCGCATGAGGAGGATCAACTAATCCCTAATTTGTATCGCTACCTGCAACCGTGGGAGGCGGAGTTCCTGGATTCTGCTCGTGTGTGGTCCGAGTACTCGATGAAGCGCAAGGAGGCGAACGCCCAGAACCGTCGTCTGACACTCGAGGATCTGGAGGATAGTTGGGATCGTGGTATTCCGCGTATCAACACCTTGTTCCAGAAGGACCGTCATACGTTGGCGTACGATCGCGGATGGCGTGTACGAACCGACTGGAAGCAGTACCAGCTCCTGAAGCAGTAAGTACTTTCCACGCTTCCGAACATAAGTTTCCTCATCACTTGTTCCAGCAACCCCTTCTGGTGGACGTCGCAGCGCCATGATGGCAAGCTTTGGCAGCTCAATAACTATCGAGTCGATGTAATTGCTGCACTCGGGGGTGTCGAAGGCATTCTTGAGCACACGTTGTTCAAGGGAACCTACTTCCCCACGTGGGAGGGTGAGTTCATACTCGTCATTATATATTCGGTGCAAAATTTGACATTTTTACCGTAGGTCTCTTCTGGGAGAAGGCGTCCGGTTTCGAGGAGTCCATGCGGTACAAGAAGTTGACGAATGCCCAACGATCTGGTTTGAACCAAATTCCCAACCGTCGTTTCACGCTCTGGTGGAGTCCTACCATCAACCGTGCCAATGTCTACGTCGGTTTCCAAGTCCAGCTTGATCTGACCGGTATCTTCATGCACGGCAAGATCCCGACCTTGAAAATCAGTTTGATCCAGATCTTCCGTGCGCACTTGTGGCAGAAGAGTATGTGCTTTGATGCTTATCCCTAGTGTTCATTTTCTGACTTACCTTTACAGTCCACGAGAGTGTGGTTATGGATCTGGTAAGAGCTCTGCCGATGCTATGGGTTTTGTATAACCAATTCATTTCTTTATTTAGTGTCAAGTATTCGATCAGGAGCTGGAGCCTCTGCAAATTGAGACCGTGCAGAAGGAGACGATTCATCCTCGTAAGAGTTACAAGATGAACTCCTCTTGCGCCGACATCCTCTTATTCTCCGCGTATAAAGTGAGTCATCTCAAGTCACGATTCTTGGAAGTTAATATGTGGATCTAACGATATCTTCTGCAGTGGAACATCTCAAGACCTTCGCTCGTCACAGATGTAAGTCAGCCGTTAGCCGGGTATCGCGAATTTTAACTTATGCAATTCTATGCAGAGCAAGGATGTGCTTGATGGAACGACGTCCAACAAGTACTGGATTGATGTACAATTGCGTTGGGGAGACTTCGATACCCACGATATCGAGCGCTACACGCGTGCTAAGTTCTTGGACTACGTGAGTACATTGTAAGCTCAACTTGACGAAATGTATCTGACTTTTGATCTGTAGATCTCCGATTCCATGAGTATCTACCCGTCACCAACGGGTGTCATGATCGGCATGGATCTGTCGTACAATCTGTGGTCGGCGTATGGTAATTGGTTCCCGGGCATGAAGCCGCTCATCCAACAGGCGATGGCGAAGATCATGAAGGCGAATCCGGCTTGCCACGTGCTACGGGAGCGCATCCGCAAGGGTCTTCAGCTCTACTCTTCAGAGCCGACGGAGCCGTATCTCAACAGTCAGAACTACTCGGAGCTGTTCTCAAATCAAATCATTTGTAAGTACTAGAGCGTCATGTCTCGACTTTGCGCTCATGGATTTTGGCAGGGTTCGTTGACGACACGAATGTGTATCGGGTCACCATGTAAGTGTAGTCAGTGAGATGTCAACTACAGTTTGCTAATCTTTTTCGTAGTCACAAGACATTCGAGGGTAACTTGACAACCAAGCCAATCAGTGAGTCAACCACGTAGCACGCTGGTTGTTGCGTACTGACTGACCTCTATAACAGACGGTGCCATCTTCATCTTCAACCCGCGCTCCGGTCAACTCTTCTTGAAGATCATCCACACCAGTGTCTGGGCAGGCCAGAAGCGACTAGGTCAGCTAGCGAAGTGGAAGACTGCTGAGGAAGTTGCAGCTCTGGTGCGATCGTTGCCGGTTGAAGAACAGCCCAAGCAAGTTATTGTGACCCGTAAGGGCATGTTGGATCCTCTTGAGGTCCATTTGCTCGACTTCCCGAACATTGTCATCAAGGGCAGCGAGTTGCAGCTGCCGTTCCAGGCTTGCATGAAGATGGAGAAGTTTGGAGACCTGATCCTGGTAGGTGCCGCATTCCTGGTACATTTGGCCAGCACGCTGATACTACTTCGCCATAGCGTGCTACTCAACCGCAGATGGTGCTGTTCAATCTATACGGCGAGTTTACAACGGTCGAGTCACAAGATCAGACTAGCTAATATCTGTTTCAGACGACTGGCTCAAGAGCATCTCCAGTTACACAGCGTTCTCCCGTCTCATTCTCCTGCTACGTGGTCTGCACGTGAACAACGAGAAAGCCAAGATCGTCCTCCGGCCAGACAAGAACACTATTACAGAACCGCACTTCGTCTGGCCATCGTTGTCTGACGAAGAATGGATTAAGGTCGAGGTTGCTTTGAAGGATCTAATTCTGGCTGTAAGTCAGGTGCTGTTATGTTGATATGCGGTGTTTCTCACATCCCACTCAAGGACTTCGGCAAGCGCAACAGTGTGAACATCGCATCGCTGACAGCAAGCGAGATCCGAGATATCATCCTCGGTCAGGAGATTGCCGCACCATCCGTGCAGCGCCAGCAGATGGCGGAGTTGGAGAAGAGCTCTGAGGCACAGAGTCAGGTCACTGCCATACAGACGTAAGTGCACTTGATATTTGACCGCCTTCAGTCATTAACTCGTTTTATTAGGCAAACCACCAACATTCATGGTGATGCCATCCAGACTGTGACAAGTAAGCGTACTTCTACCTCAGTACTGTGATCCAGTCTGACGCCAGTGCTCTCACAGCGACAAACTACGAGCAGCAAGTATTCAGTAGCAAGTCCGACTGGCGTGTGCGCGCGATCTCTGCGACGCATTTGCCTCTTCGTCTTCAGCACATCTATGTCTCCAACGACGAGGTCAGGGACGACGCTGGTTCGTACACCTACGTACTTCCGAAGAACATCTTGCGCGCATTTGTCACCTCTGCGGACCTGCGCACGCAAGTTGCGGCCTTCCTGTACGGCGTGTCTCCTCCCGACAACAAGCAAGTCAAGGAGGTAAAGGTTAGTAGCGACCATGCCGGCTGTCGTGCACTCTGCTAACCATCATCGTACAGGCAATCGCTTGGGTTCCTCAGCGAGGAAACAACAACAGCGTGGAGCTACCATCGCAGCTGCCGAAGGACGACTTTTTGCTCAAAGACTTCGAGCCTCTCGGGTGGATCAAGACGCAAGCGCTAGAGATGCCTAATCTTCCGCCGACGGACGTGACGACGCAGGCGAAGCTGATGGCGGAGCACCCTGAATGGGGCTCATCATCTATCTGTCTGACATGCGCGTTCACGCCGGGCTCTGTGTCGCTCTCCGCGCATTCGGTCACGGTCGCCGGGTTCGAATGGGGCAGAAAGAATATGGACACATCTCCCAATCCGGCAGGGTTCAACCCGAACATGTCTGAGCGCGTGCAGCTGCTGCTGTCGGACCGGGTGCTGGGGATGACGCTTGTGCCGGAGGGCAGGGTGTGGAACTATGGGATCGGGCTGACGCAGCTGTGGTCGCCGTCGATGCACTACTCGATGACGTTGGATACCCCGTTGCCGTTCTGGGCGGAAGAGCATCGGCCGGCGGCGTTCCTCTCGGTGAGTGTCCTTTGTGCATGTACATGTGAGATGGAGGTGCTGATGAGACTTGTCCTCGATGCAGTTCGCGAACCTCGAGGCGGGAGAGGACAGTGCTGATGTGGAAAATAGCTTCGCGTGATGTCGTGTGTTTTGTGTCTTGTCGCATTGCTGTGATGTATTAGTGTTGAAGTTACTGCAAGTGTAATTCGTACATGATATCTTCGATATAGTAGGAATGAGGTTCCCCTCGGGGAAAGTTCCTTTCGAGTGAAGACGTTGCCGTTGCCTTCGCCCCTTTAGCAAGACGTGCATTAGGACTTTAGATTAATGAAAGGTCGACACCAAGCATCCGGCGAGGTGTCGCAGGTTGTGGCCCGGTCTTGTGCTCATCCCTCGCACATTGTAAAGAGTCGGCTCGCAGAACGGCCCCCTTTGAACCCTGTTCCTTCGACGACTCGCTTATGCACCCGACCCATTTATTTTCAAAAACGAGTATTATTACAGCATGCAGCTGAACGATGGAGACCTCTCCAGATATTATATGTACACTACACAATCGTAAGAGACCAGGCGTCATCAGCACCCGGAAGGGGGAATGGTCTGAAAACTGCTGTACTCGTCGAAGCGGGTATGATAGAGCCATTTTGACCGTAAGCAGCAGAATTGAACTGCTCGGGCTGTCGATCAACTGCGTATCAAATGGCTGGGTCTGGCCTCGCCGTCCTGCGAGTATACGGCGGGTCGAGTCAAGCAGCAACGTAGGACCAGGTGGCGTCTGGCTTGCAGAAAATGCTTGTTGAGCCTCCATCGCAAGGAGAACGAGTCGGCGCTTGTGCTTCTTTGATCGTGGGCGCCAGGGGGCGCTCGATGAAGGTGGAGGTGTGCAAAACTGGACTGCAGGGGGACCGGAGGTGATCTTGGGTGCCTCAGAGGCCACTGACGAACGCCAAAGGAAAATGAGGTTCGGCCTCAGCGAAAACAAGAAGCGACGGCGGTGCTGGAGACTCGCGTTCGAGCATGGATGGTCACGGCTGCAGGTTTCGGTGCAAGAGCATGAGATGCTGCTTCCGTCGTTGACAGGGCGCGTCTCTCTTGCACAATAACCTCGGAAACCTCGGAGCTTGGCAAAAATGGCGTTGCAAGCGTGTCGACGTGCATGGCGGCGGCGGAACATTGGGCGCCACCATGATCTTGAACCTGGGTTCATGTTCGCGTACGTAAACGCCTAAGCCCACCGGGATCTTGGCGGCACACGCCATCCAAATGTCCGGTGGCGCTCGCCACTGTCACAGTGCCAGGCAAACGGTTCGCCATCGGTATGTGTATGATGAGACCATGTCTCGCTCATTTCTCGTTGTTTGGGAACATCTGTTTTGACGACTTATGGGCGTTGACGGGACGGAATGTTCACGGAAAGATTGATATCCAGAGCACTATGTAGCGGTGTTCAATGTGCCGGTTGAATACTGACCCTATAACAGGATGAAGTCTCCCCTCGAATCCCTCTCGATGGCCACAAAGCATTCTTCACAGCTTCGTCCTTGGCTCTGTTTCACATTTTGTTGCTCTTCACGCGTGTCACCGACTCACGTATAAAGGCGACCTATTGCTTTGGATTGGAACAAATTTTCTTTTCCTCCCCCTCGGATCTGCTCGCCACGGTTCTGTTCGCATCGTTGTCGCCGCCAGCGATGGTTCTACCTTGGTGTCGTGCCAAGGAGCCTGTGGCCGATGCTCCGACGACTACTTCTGCACCCTAGTGAGGAGCGCTAGCGAAACCGCGAATTCAGCCACAAGACGTCACTTGAATTGACTAACCAGGACCAGCTAGACTGATGCTCGCGGGAAGAGGTACGCGAGGGGATCAACTAATTTTTTGAACGCCTGCCTGTTTAGGACAGCGCCGGCGCAAAAGGCTATTCGTTCGTCCTGTAGGCTACAGATGCTGTGCGCACAGCCAACTCTATCAGGAAGAAGGGCAAGGAGGAAATGAAGAAGCAGCTGAGAACTATGGCTGTCACCGGGCATGCGCGCAGCAATGACAACCCCCCGGCGGGTTGCCGGATACTGTTGTCCTGGGGCGGATCCGTGGGTCATAAAGACTGCCGTGTGGATCCTCGCGGGTGCGTTCGAGGGAGGCAGTGTCCGAGGCGCACTCTCCGGTCATGGTCGGGCGATGGAGTGTTGTGCGCGGGTTCCTGGTGAGGCTAATTAAATGGAGGTCACGTGGATATATACTCCCCTGGTTCGCGCTCTCGACGCTCTCTTAGCACCGCGCTGGCCTCGTGTCGCTCCCCTCCCCCTCCGTAGGATGCTCTGAATCAATCGCCCTTTTCCAGGTGAGCGCTGCTCCGCATCAGGCGTCCGTGCGCGCCCATCTTTCCGTCAGACTCTGACGCCCACGCACCCAGATCTGTAATTCCCTCCTCGCCTCTAACAACTACCCAGGTCCTCCTAGCTCTCTACTTGCCCACATGGCCTCTCGCCCCACCTCGTCTGCCGTCTTTACGCGGCCGCTCTTTTTCTCGTCCCTCGATGATGCAGGCCCCTCACGCAGGGCCAGCAAACAGCCAGACCGCGACGACCGCCCATTCTCCCGTTCCTCCCGCCGCTCCTCTCTTCAACCTTCCCGCACCACCGACCCCTTCACCGCACACCCCACCGGCTCTGGCTCCTTTCTCACTTACGACGGCGACTCTTCTCCCATGGTGGTCGGCACGAGCTCTTCGTCGCAACCCCTCTCCTCCTTCCCCAAGCGAGCCCGCAATAGCCTCCTACTCTCCTTTGCGCGGCCAAAAAGCAGCAGAGGTGCAAAGAAAAAGGCAGCGGCGCAGCCGGAACCTAATCCCTTCATGTTCGGCGAGGTCATCGAAATCAGTGCCGAGGCGGAGGCAAGAAAACTCGACGAGGATGCCGAGCGCGAGCGCCTCCGTGATGCCGCCGCGCAGTCCATCGGACTCGACCCCATCCTGCTCGAGTCACACAGTATTAGCGAAGACGATGACGACAACTTCTTCGACGAACAACATGGCCAGGGCTCGTCTGGAGAGCCCCGCACCGCGAATACAACACCCACCCCTCCATTCGCACTTCCGCCTCCGAGGTGTACCCTTGCATCTTTAGAACCATTCATCCAGCTGCGTGCGGACCTTCACAGGCACTACGCTCCACTTTCGCTTCTTAAGCTTACTCTTGCTCGCCAATGGAAGCCGCGCTTTCTCGTGCTTTCCTCATCTACATCCGCTGCTACGCCATCTTCCCCGACGACATCTCTGGCATGCCTGCATTTGTTCAAGAACAATTCACCAGACGAGGGCGAGCTGGAGCGCCTTGAGGTCGGCGCGGACAGCGTCGTCTTCGTGGCCGAGGAAGAAGTCGGTGGGCGCCGCGGCATCGTGCGGATCAAAGGTGCAGGACTGGGAAGCAGGGTTACGGGAACAAGGAAGGATAGCGAAGGAAGAGAGATGGCGCTCCATTTTGCAGACCCGACGAAGGCGCAGGAGCTGATTGCGGTGATTAAGCAGGCCGTATTGAGCCAAAGGTGCGTGAGACATGCTGCTAGCAGAGGACGCCGCTCATCGTGAAGGACAGGTCGCTTCGTGCTGGGCTCGGTGTGATGCCACATTCACCGTCGGGCGGCTCAGAGCCCCGAGGAGATTTGGACGTGATGCTCTCGATGCGAGCACAGGGCATGCTCGTGCCCGGCTCGCCGGCCTCCAGCTCATTTCCCCCTAGTGCGTTTTCGCCCACGTCCAATGGACTGACCTTGGAAACATCGACGTCGTTAGCGAGTTCCACCGGGTCGCAGCGCTCTGCGTCGGGTACGCGCAGCCCTGCGAGCACGGGAGGGGTCGCTGCGCTACGTGGCCTCTTCTCTGGATCGGGCGCGAGTGCACGGCCGCGCTCCCCCTCGTCTGTGTCCACGACAACGGCGGAGTGGGACGTGGACTCGGACAACATGAGCCATTACCAGCATTCCCACTCGCACTCGCTTTCGACGCATTTGGGAGGGCACGGCCACCAGCACGAAGACTCGTTTGGGCGTGTCGGCTCGAGCCTGTTGAGCATGTTTCGCGTGGGTGGCGAACGGCCAATGTCGCCTGCGACGCGTCCACGCACGCCTGCGTCGATCGCCTCCGCCTGTGCCTGTGCCTCTGCATCGGCATCTGTCCCATCTACACCTCGAATTGTGGAGCCGCCTGCACCACCTGCGATCGTGCTTGACCGGAAGATCAAGATTTTGCAAGAGAAAGACCTGGAGATGATTGAGGGGCTGCCGTTCGGCAGCAGTTACGATGCGGGACTGCTGAGGGGACGGAACCATCTGTCGATGCAGGCGATGCGTGGAGCGGGAGCTGAGCCAGCGCTGCAACCTGCGCCGAGAAGACCGAGGGCAAATACCGCAAGCGGGGTGGATGGGCGGGGGAAGTCTGAGAGTGGATTCGGGGCTAATGGGAACATGATGAACGGGAGCAGGTCGACGTACACGCACGCAAACGAGAGCACGGCGGAGAGCTTTGGGCTTGGGGTGAGCAATGGGAATGGACCCGGGACGGGCCTCGGGCTGCGGCAGCCGAACGGGAGCTGGATCTTCGCGGCAAACCCGCCGGCGTCACCGCGCACGGGCAGCTCGTTCGGACAGGCTCAGGACGGAGGGGGCCGGCCGCGCACGAGCTTGTCAAGCATGTCGAGTTATGGGTCGGAGGAGATGGTTGGGAGTGCGAATCCGAAGCGGTGGTCGCGCCAGGGCTCGCAGACCGCGCGGCTGACGCCGCCGCCCGAGGACGCGTCGAGCTCCGCGGTGAGTTTTCGCGCGCAGAGACACCCGTACGCGGCGGAGACGGGCGGTGCGAACTTGAAGGAGGGTCTGAGCCGTTCGCCGTCGAGTCCATATAGCTTCGTGAGTGGCTTGCGTGACTTTTCGAAGCGCGCGTCGGGATCGAGCGCGCGGAGTGTGAGTAGTTGTGGAGGGAGCTTGGGCGGGAGTGGGAGTGCAAGTGGTGGGGGGAGTTTGTTGGTTCATCAGAACACGCATCAGCACCAGCATCGGCCGCGCTCGGCACATCGCGCGTCGATGCCCCCGCCTCAGAGGCCTGCGCCGCTGATTGCGCTGCCGCCTACGCCGGCGGACGAGTCGCCTTCACCAAGTCTGAACTCGATGCTTCCTGATGGTAACAAGACATCGCTGTCGCCTTCCTTGCGCGCGTCGCTGTCGCTTCGATCGCGCAACCATCGACTTTCGCTATCACCGCCGAAGCTGCCGCCGTCCTCGGAGCTTCCACCGCGTCCTGACGAGCCTGCTGCCGGAAATGGCATGAGCGTTGGGACGGTGATGAATCGGAGTAGGCGGAGCGGGAGTATTGGGAGCAGTGGACTCGAGACTATCCCTGCGTCGCCGTCGTCGCCCGCGTCGTCACAGCTCACTCCGCCGTATCCTCCACCGAGCGGGCCTCTCCCGCCCACGCCCGAGACACAGGCGACACAGACGACACAGGCACCTTCGCGGTCCTCGATCAAAAAACGCCTGCGCATGCTCAGCTCGCCAGGGCCGTCTGCTTCGCCGCAGCCGTCGGTCTCCCCGCAATCGCCGCCATCGCCTGCGCCATCCACGATCAACCCGTACGTCGTCTCCATACCTATACCCTCGACGCCCATCGGGGAGCCGATCGTCACGCTCACGAAGGACGCTACGAACCTTCTCTTGAGCTCCGCGCCGACGCCCCCGCTCCCGCTTGCTATTCCTATCCCTCCGGTGCGCAGTAGTGTGATGGCGCCTGAGCTGGAGTCGTGTCCTGACCTTGAAGGCGTGACGTCGCTGTCGCCGCCACCGCGTCGGAGCTCGCGGCGCGTGTCGAAGCAGGAGCAGGAGACTATGGAGATGCCTGAGATGCAGGTGGAGCCGCAGTTGCCGATGTCGTTGTCGTCGCCGACGCTGCGTCCTGCTGGACCGGAAGCGTGTCCGCCGACGCCGCCGTTGTCGACGTCGCTCTCTGCGCAGACGTCTGCTGTGTCTTTGGTAGAGGCGGACCTGCATGTGGATGACAGGTCGGTTTCTGTTTCTTGTTGAGATTTTGGTTCTTGTATCGCGTGCGTGTGTGCAGTACGTGCACGGGTGTTTGGTGCCATGCTCATGCTCACGTTCGATCTTGCGCTTCAGTTTATGTTTTTGTCTCTACGTGTGGATCGGGATCTGCTTATTATTTATCGCGCATTTGTACTGTATCAATGATATTCGCATTTATGGTTACGGTCATGGTCTGTCTTATCTCACATTATTGATAGAAGTACGTCACGACGGAGCTCGACGTTATGGGCGGTTTGGATGTTACAATGTGTGTGTGCGACGTTGGGGGCGTCTGCGGCCTGATTGGGCAACCCGCTTGCCAATTTGAGGTTAGGTGTCACAGTGGCGGCTTGACGCCAAGTATGTGTTATGATTCGTGGGTGGTGCTGACGATTTGCACACATGGAGACGTGTTGATTGGGACCAACATTGCAACGCAGCGCAATCTGTTGCCGAGTGGCTGGCTGATCACGATTGGTCCGGCGTCTTTGGCACTCGAACCATTTGCTGTCCCTCAATTCTCTTGGGTATCAAAGTTCTTGGGTATCGAATTAACTACATGAGTAATATCTGTGAGACTGTTGAATTATGCGATACGACGGTCTATCGCAGGCAGATGTCGGTGCTAAACAGCAGTTAGCCCTCGCTAAACCCTAGTCAGAAATGTACGATTCAGCTGCATTGCAAATGTGGCAGATAATTCGACGCAACACGTACCGTCGGGAACCAGCTGACCGTATACCTCCCCTTCATGCTTATCCCATCCCTCAGGCATCACCCAAGTACGTTTCTTCGCTGTCCTCTCCGGCAGACGAGAACGTACTTTAATTCCACCTCAGCACGTCGCTGCGACACGGTCTTTTGCCTCTTTCGTGGCATCGTCACCTCGGGCCGCTTCCTCTTCTGACCCACCCACCTGATCCCACCGTACTAACTTCTTGCTCTATCGCGAATTGATCCAAGCCGTGTTTTGCACGCTTCTGAGCTCGAGCGAGAGCCAATCCTTTGATCTTCTGAATCAGTTGATATCCCGATGTTGACCCTTCATGTCGCTCGCGGAGCGTCACTTGGAACAACCATATGATAGCTGTGACTACTTCGACGTCCTCCTGGAGCTCGACGAAGAACGAGTCAAAGAGCGGGCTGTTGGGGGATCTCGCAGCGTAGAAGTATTGACAGATTCCTTCGCTGAACGTGTCATGCTGGAAGTCAACCACCCTGATGTCCTTAGCTCGAACAGGAAGAAAGATGTCAAGGAAATCAGACTCCTGGGGCGATGCGGCCATCGAAAACGATACAAGCGCAGCTTCGGTTTTCGATTCGGCAGCTGGCGCATCAGCGGCTGTTTTGCGTTTTGACTTGCGTTTTGACTTGCGCATCGGGACAAGGGGAGGGAGGGCATTGGGAACGTCCTCAGCACCTGACAGGTAGTTATGGGCTATTTTCTCGAAAATGAATCCGCGAAATGACCCGCTCTCGAACGTGCGGCACTTCATCATCATTTGACGTGCCTCTTCGTGCTGAACCTTCTCAAAGTGGACCTTGAGCTTCTCCATGATGTGATTCGACTTGGAGTCGATGCCGAAGTCGTCACTGTAGTTGATGCTATCCTTCGGAGAAACGACGACAGTCACTAGCCAATGGGACAATGTGTCTGGGTTGGTAGTGTTTGTGTGGGGAAGGATATTGAAAATATCCTTAAAGGAGGCATCATTCAATGCCTGGTGAAAAGACGCTGCCATCTCGTTCGGGGTAAAGACCGCCGCATAGATGTCACGTGCAGAGTAGCCATACAGCTCGATGGCATAGTTGAGCGCAGCCAAGATCTTTGCCTTCATGGGCGCCTCCTTCCTACTGATCTGCAGCACGTTAGCCACAGCGTCATCGGCTTGGTGCGAACGATCCTCGCTCCGTTCGAGAGCCTTCTTCGCTTTTGCACGCAGCCTTTTGTACCTTTTCTGAAGCTCGAGCCTGCATTAAACAGTAAAAATAAACGCTGCCTTGACCAGAAGATATGAAATTAGTGTCCCCTGTCACAAGCTCCTCTCGCGTCCACAGAGGTAACCCCCACGTAAATCCCTCCCGCTGCTTGAGCCATTGACGGTACCGGATGCGGTTCGGAGATGCGGCTTGAACGGGGAAGATGGGCAAATCAAGCAGTGCAGAATGGGGTTGGACAGCGCGTTTGTCGGAATCAATAAGGCCCCAGAAGTACCCGTTCTCCGGAGGCCGTGGCAGATAGTCATTGCTCAACTTGCCGCTTGAGATTGTATAGACACAATCATGATAAAACAGGTGGTACCGTTCGTCTTGAGCGAACAGGACGACTTGCTGCTTTTTCAGCAGCCGAATAAGGGCGTACCGCAACCAGGTACTTTTACCTGGCAAGACGCAGTATATTAGTCGCTAGTGCGTCGATAGTGATCACCGTTGTGGTATACCAATTCCTGGTTGCCCAGTAACAAGTATCCCTCGATCAGGATCTTCCAAGTAGAGTTTCCACGCCCGCGCGAACAGGCGCTGATAAGAAGGCAAAACGAGAAAGTCATCTGTCATGGATCCGGGTAGCACAGATTCATCCATAGAGAGAGACAGGACATAAGGTGCATCCTTGTCGTCCACATCGTTGGACTGACTCCTCCAATGGATGTAAAAATTTGCCAACCTGGGTCCGCAATCTCCCACTTTTCCCTACCCCACCACTGCCACTTTTTGGCATCCGTGATGTCTTCAGCCAGCCATCAGTAAATGCAGATGAGCAATCTCAACACACTCACTCTTCATGGCATTCTGTGTTTGTCGTGTACCGGCCGTGGAATGGGGATGACTTTCTTTGATAGGTCGACAGATTCTGTTAGAACACTATCAGCCGCTGATCGACGTTCGAGATATCATTCGCTCACAGTTGGTATCTGCGTCTTGTTAGGCACAGGCGGCGAGGACACTTAGTAAGCACGTCAAGCCACTTTTATGTAAGCGATTACGATCCTCGACGCGTCGCGCGCCACCGCACTGCAACAGTGCTGTTGCGCAGATCCTATGCCAACAATGTCATTTCGCATCAAGATACCCAAACCAAGCTCGGTGGATTCGTCTCAGGTAATTGTTCAGCTTTGTCGTGTGCCCCTCGGTGTTGACTCTGCGTAAATAGGTCGTCGACCGCTCGGGGTCGTCCAAGCCTTCTAAACGTCGTGTAGAGTCGGACGACGAACGACGTTCGGAAGATGACATTGAAGACTACTCTGTGCCACCGAGGTGGAAGAGGCCAAAGACGGTGGAGAATAGCCAGGCAAGCGCAGAAGCTACGGTCAATTCGGACGAGGGAGAGTCAGAGATCGATGTGGAGGGCGACGAAGACGTCGACGTCGACATCGACGACTGCGAGAAGGGGCCGCCTTCTCCTCATGCAGTCATATCCCCTTCCACTTCTCCCTCTTCCTCGCCCCCTCCTCCAGTGAAGCCGCCGAAACGAACACCACAGCCGCCTGCCAAAGTCAAGGCAGTGCGACCGGCCACTTCGTCCTCCAGCAAGTCGAGTAGAAAGGTGAAGCGCACGGTGGTATGGACGGACGACGAAGATGAGGAGCAGGATGATCCGCTGGGTCTGCTCGCGGTGGACCCCGATGATGATGATTTCACTCCGGAGCCTGCGCCGCCCTCGCTGAAGAAGGCCGCTGTTACGACGAAAAGTAAGGGCAGCAAAGTTGGTCAAGCCGCCAAGGGATCACGGGCGAAGCGCAAGGAAGAAGGCAAAGACGTCCATATCCGGGATGAGCGCAAGCTCCCTCCCTCGGCTCTTCGTGGCACATCCAGAGAAAAGTCTTCGGGCCCTCCTATTGGCGCCAAACGATCCCTACCCAAGGAAGAGGCCGTAGAGGTTACGTCCCCTGTCATAACACCGTCTTCATCTGCGCCGGCGGTGGAAAAGCGCGATAAGTCTCCTCCGAAGGTGGAGGAAGCAACGCTGCCGATGTTTAAGAAGCGGAAGCTGCCTACGATCAAGAAGAACAAGCCCAGTGCTGTCCCTACGACGCCAGCATATTCAAAGCTTCCACCGTCGGTGGAAAGCAAGGAGTCCGATGTCACCACCAAGCCCGCGAATCCTAATCCTCTTGGGCTGGCCGGTGGTGCTGCGAGCAAGCTAGCCGCTACCCTCGGCAATGCCGACTTCGACCTCCGAGATGCCAGTGTTTATGCACAGCTATTCACAAAGGTGCGTGCCATCAGTGATAGTTAACGGAGATGAGTCTGAGTGCGTGCTGATGCCTTTGCAATAGCCGGGGGGGTCCACGCCTAATTCAGGCTTGAACCGCAAGGAAAAGGAAGAAGCGCGGAGAAGAGAGCTGAATAAGATGCGCGAGGAAGCTCGTTCCAAACGAGCTGAAGAGGCTGTCAGTGATTTTTCTTCATAATCTTCTAACTGTGTCTTGCTGACAGCCGTACGCGCAGAAACATGCCTTCGATTTACAATCCGCGCACGACAAGATCTTGTGTTTCGAGGAAAAGCTGCGCAGTCGTAAATCCATCTCGGTCTATCCAAACGTACTTGGTGCATACTTTAAGGAGAAAGCGGATAATGTGCGTATGCGTTGAGGCGGACTCTGGTCAATCTATAAGTTGTCTCCTACTTTATGTTGGATCGGATTCAGGCGTTATTTGTGAGTGAAAAGCTCCAGCAGTCTCAGTGCATTGACCCATCCACATGTGCGGTAGACGTAGAAGGGCGTGCATCATCATTTTGCAATCGTGACCTCAAGGGCTAGTGCATTGCCTATACAGCATTTGCGATCTGTTTGAGATGTGTATCGAACTACTCGCGCATATCCCTATCCTGCCTCGCCAATCTCGACTCACCTCCCGCACCGACTGTCATAGACGCTATGTCCCGTGTTAGCGCATCCGCATCTTGGTCATTCGTACGTCGTGGTGGAAGAAGCTCTCCGCCGAGCAGTGTTGCATGCAAGTCTCGGACGGATTCAGCTAGGGGCGAGATTGCAGAAGCGATACAAGGCGGGTTTGTCGTGCATACAATGATGCGATAACGTCGTCAAAAGCCACAAAGAGGGCATGCGAGCGAGCGGGGAGGGCATCAAGGGATGCAAGATAATTAGAAGATGTGGTTATGGCACTGTTGGAGAGGATATCAAGCTGGACGCGCTTGTGTAGGAGAGTTGAGAAGCGAAGTAGAAGAAGGATCTATACCCCACGTTGAGTTGTTAGGACATAGGATCGAATGATCCGTACCTTCTTTGCGCGATCCAGCTCAACTTCAAACATCTTCTTGCCAGACCCTAGTCCGAGCTCATCCCCCTCATCATCACCGAACTCATCCTCACCGCCATCGCCATTCATGTCTACTAAAATATGCATTATAATCTATAATCTACTAATTAACTTGTGTCCTGTTCGTTTTCTGTGTCGGGATCTCACCTTCAGCGGCGGTGAGGGGATTACGCGTCCAACCCCTCCCCCACCTGTTCCTCTTCCATTACGATACCCTTCCACACATTCACGCCGAACCGATGGTTTACACCCTCCAGCGCGGGTACACATGCTAAACCACCGCATCCGCCGGTCAACGGCATTCGCCGCGCATAGAACACCTCGCGCACGCGAGAGTGCAGCAGCGCCATGCTGCACATAACACATGGCTCGTGCGATGCGAAGAGAGTGAGCGACGTGAGCAGATAGTGTGAACCGTTGCGCGATTGAGGCGAGGGAAGCATTGTAGATGAAGAGTCTGCGGAAAGCAAGTCCATAGATGGGCTTGGAACCGGCTCTGTATCGGGACTCGGTGAAGGGGCGTCAGACGACGACGACGCGCGATAGTCCGCCACCGCACGTACGACATTCATCACGGCATGCCTTAATGGATGGCATGCGGACCTCCTCCTATCGTACTCCACAAATTCCCTCCTCATCCGACTTGCCTCCCTCGTCTCCTCGTCATACGGTGCCGGTACATACGCCGCTACAGGAAGCTCGTCCCGCCTTCCTGCCTCCTCTGCCTCCTTTACGACCTTGAGCATCCTCTCACATGCCCATCGTGCCCGCCCACGCGTCCACAGCTCCGGAGCGAGCTTACGCCGAGGCGCGAACATAGTCGGCCAGAAGGTGTTTTTAAGCGAGAGGGAGGTAGACGTGATGGCGGCGAAGCTAGGCACCGGAAGAATGTAGGGTGCAGAAAGCGGGAGATCGGCCGGAAGCGCGGGGCAAGAAGGGGAGAGAGATGTATAGGTCAGCATCAGGGTAGAGATGGCATTGACTTTGCGGATCCGCTTTAGGTGCGAGAGAGAGGGTGTGTCAAGGCCGGAAGCTTTCAGCCATCTGCAGCAGGGACTGAGCGTGAAAATGTGGGTTGTATGACAATAGGACGTACTTTAACATCGTGGTTATATGCCGAGCGTCAGGGATATCCACCACCCAAGCGCGCTCTGAAAAGCGCAATGTCAGAAGCGTACGTAAATTGCGGGGCGTGCATCGAGCGTCGACCTACCGGTATGAACGGCGCTGAGCTCCTCTTCCTCCTCATCGTCCGTCAGTTTTACACGCGTGAACGGCAGTTGCTCCTCAGGAACGACCTCGTCCGGACCTCCTCCTTGAAATTCGCGTATTTGTCTCTCTAAGAGTGACTCGAAGGTCTCCTCCCTCCCATCTACACTCTGCGCATCACTCTTCGCCCAGCTACCGTCCTCAATCTCACTTCTTCTTTCGTTGGCATTCAGCCCTGCCAGCCCTCCCCACCCATCATCTACCTCCTCCTCTTCAACGTCACCAGAACCAGCCCCATCATTCATCACGTCAAACCAGAGCTTGTGACCGTAGAATATGCACAGTTCTTCGCCTGTCTCAATGCGCCGCATCGTCGTGTACCGAATGGACTCTGTCTTGGTGTCGATTATGTAGGAAACATTGGGACTTTGGGAGTGGTTAAAGAGTGATCCTGATTGGATGCATAGGTTTAGCACGATTGATAAATGCGTTATTTCGAGATGTCATGGCCTCAGAAGGGTGAAGCGTAAAAAGAGACGCACCAAGTCCCAACGCCAATGCCATCCGCCCATCTCGCCACCTGAAAGTATATTGATCGAGCACGGTATACTTCCCATGTGCTTCATACTCTTCGGAGGAGAACAGCAGCACCGGGCTGATCTCAACCACCGTATACGCGTCAATTGGGCGGGATGCTGCGATCGGCCCGAGTTCAAGAAAATCGATGTCTGCAGTGATACAGAAAGAATAGACTGACCAAATACACCCCTCCCTTTTCCCTCCGAATAACCGATACGGCACCCGGCACTGTTCAGGTGCTGAGGGACGGGTCGACCATTGACATCGGTCGAGAGGTTTGTTTTCCCACTAGCAGCGTCCATACGAGTGATATCTGCCGATACCGTGGGCATAAAAGTTCACAGCTTCGCCCAATAGAGAATTTCTAATGCGGATGAGGGTGTTGCGGTAAAGAGCAGGTCGCCCAGAAACAGTGCGCATTTAGCGTGTTGATCGTCCAACTTGAGTGTCCGAAGCGCCCGGCTGTTACAGTCAAATTTTCTGAGAAACCGTGACAGTGAAGTGTTTACAGACGACTCAATGCAAAACAGCGAAGTAGTCTTAGTAGATCATGGCTGCAGAGCGAGAAAGCATTACTATTGGTGCTATGAATGTCGATGATATAGTACATGACGCCCTAAGCATAATAGAAAACGAATGTGAGGAACGCTATGCGATAACTATGCAGTCCATGTCCATAGTCCGTGCGTGGGAGTGAGAATGAGACAAGGAGAAGGAGAAAGAAGGATCAGTCGTATATTGGTAGAGGCATTAGTCTGCAAAAGTTCATCAAACAACGTATCTCGGTGTCAGGAAGACTTAGGACGACTTACCGATCAGCATTGAACAAGAAATTGTTGGCTGCATCCTCTCCCTCCAAGAATCGAGTAGGATAGAGAACTGAATCGAAAGCAACTGTGAGATACGCAAGCCACATGTAAGGTAACCTTGCACACCTAGGTGGCCGCGTACTTCCTCGAGCAGACGTTCCATCTCCTGGCGATCGGACTCATCAAACGGCTCAACGCCGCGCGTTCCTCTGCGTCCGCGAGTCGTGTCCTTCTCCGTACCCGTCTGGGGCGGAGTATATGGGTCTGGGGTCGTCGAATACCCTGAGTCCGTCGGCTCGGTTCCTCTCTCCCCAACGACGGAGTCGTACGCATAGTCTGCTGGATGCACGGTGTTACCGGCAGTAGGCGGTTGACCAGGAGCGTCCTGGTCGGCAGTTTCGGATGGTACTCGAGCTAGGGGCTCATGAGAGGAGGAATCTTTGATCTAGCGGAACGTCAGCATGAGCCACAGCCACAGCAAAGAAATAAGCTTACCGGTTGGTTCAGCCGTTCGTGATGAAGAACAAATTCCTTGTACTGTTTCCAAGTGTTGACAACGTCGTCGGGGATGGCATGGAAGACCTTTCTGTAGATCTCAGTCTGACAGACGTTTCAGTGCTGATTCAATGGATGATATGGAAGATCGTGGCCTACATTATGGACTGCACATGCTACCCACACATTCTTCCAAAACTCGTCGCACACAGGGTCCTCGAACCCGTGGGGATCCACTTCAGGAGTCGGCGTAGGTAATACCCATTGTTTCCAGCCAGGTTTGGGGGCCATCTGTCTCCGTAATGTCGCACGGGCCCCTTGAACCTGGTCTTCTTCCTCGTCAGTGTCGATTTTCACACTCTTGGCCCGTGGAGGTTCCTCGTCGCGGCTTACATCCGGAACAGCATTAGCGGGGGCACCAGACAGCTCGTCGTCTTTCGTGCGAGCCTTAAGCACTTGCGCAACAGATCCATTTTCGTTGTGTTCTTGTTCAACTGGGGCACCGATAGCTTGTTCTAAACGCGAAGGATGCTTTGCAATGTATTTCTCCTCCAGTGTCGGAATCACAGAGCTTGAGAAACCGGGCTGCTTCTCGCCCTCGCGCATGTACATCTGACGCTCCTCTGTGGGCCTCTTCTCTCCTGCAGTCATGTCAACTTCTTTGCTCGTGATCCCAGTTTTGCGGAAAAAATTAGTAATGGTCTTGCCCCCAACGTCACTCGTCCCTTGAATTGCTGATCGCCTCTTTCTCAGTATATGCTGACAATACTGGCCGTAGAAATGGGCACTCACCTTGTTCCGTCTCATTAAGAAAATCGTGGAAGAAGTTGCTCACAGCAGTCCGTCTCTGACCCTTAATCACATAGGTTACGCCGTTCTCATTACCGTGCTCCTCTTCATTCCCCGGATCCCATTGAGTCTGCGATTCCATCGGCTTCACCGGCTCCGATGCCATCAAATCGTCTTCATACATGGCATCAACGTCAACACCGACGTGCTCCCTCATGAGGCGGACGCGTAGGGTATGCGCGAAACGGCCAACCTTGAATGGCGCACCAGCCATGGTACTTGACTACTGATGAGAGGGAGCCCTGTAACATGATAGACAGACCTACCAGTCGATCATGTCAGTATCGCGAATGACGGCTGCTATTTCGGAGTCACGATCGCCTCGTTGAGACCGCTCGTTGATGTTCGCGCTACCTATGATAGCCAGGCGATCGTCGACGATACAGACTTTGCCGTGGATGTAGACCTGCATAAAACTGTTCAATCCGTACATGCCAAGATAGTAGCATCCTTGCGCACCTGCTCAGTGGTCAAGACATTCCCGCGCAGCTTGCCCCAGTTACGCAACGAGAAGAACGCGATGTAATCATCCGGCTGCAGAGCTACTCTCAGCTTTGGTCCAAAAGGTACATGAAGACAAACACACGTCGATTCCTTCCTTCCTGAGCCGACCAAAAATCGAGTTTGGACCACGGCATATCGTGCGATTCTGGCACTCCATGATAATGCGGATCTGCAGCACATTATCAGATAACAAAAGAGAGCATGATATGCATTCCTACTCACAGCGCTCGCATCACTATGATCGACCGGGTAAGTGAATCCAGGGATTGATGGAATGACAACACAACATTTCCATGGAGTCTTCTCGCGGTGGGCAAGGATTATGCGGTCTACTAATGCATCCCCGATCTTGTTCTCAATCTTCACCTCATTCACCACGGTTCTAGTATTTATCAGACTCTGTATAGTTGCCGGTACTCGGTGCACTCACGATGTGATGAAGAATTGGTTCTCGATGTACACGAAGTGTTCCGACATTTGTATGGCTTCTCTGCGTGTTAGCCGATGCATACATCACAATCGTACCGCTTTCACCTTTGAGGTAAGCATTCTGAATGGAGCACTCAATTCGATCCGGTGTACCCAGAGACCACGGTCCAGCTGAGCGGGTAATTTGCAACTCGCAGGTGCCCGTCAGACCCATTTGTGATAGCTCCCCTGGCTTGAACTCGGGAGGTGGTAATAAGAACGGCATAACCTGAGTATGATTCTACATCCAAATGTATATTGGCATACGAACGCATGTTGGTGCGCCAGACTGACCTTGATTCTCAGTAAGTAATTCCATCTGAACAGCATATGTCTGAGCTGATATCGCTCATGACGGCTAGCAAGCACACCTTTGTACAAAATGCCGCGCAAGGTCACGGGCCGGTTGGCCGACAACCTGCATCGCCACATCATGCCTAATAAAGTGTGAGTGAAGTAACTCTCTCAATGGGCGTATTCATACCAAGGCATTCTGGGTATCCTTGAGCGGTCATACATGTCTTCATCAGGTTTATGCAGAGAATGGAAATCTCCTATACGGGGATTGCTGTAGTCCTTGCCTACCTATGTTGTCAGTCTATAGTTCAAACACTTCGGCAGAACTAACCGGTCCAGATATGCTCTGAAGAGTCAGGCCCAGGATCGTCAACGAGAACATGCTGAGGGGTATCCCATCTGGAAGCAGTTCAGAGGACCACATTGTACAATTAGTAGATGTGTTAGTAGATGTGCTCGTACCGTCCGAAGCATAAATCCAAGCCACCCATAAAAGCGATGGTCTGGTCGATAACGCAGACCTTCTCGTGCTATAGCCCGGGATGAGTACGCCCACAATGACAATGCAAATATCGTATTGCTCACATGCGCCCAGTAGAAGGTACCCGTTTGGAAGTGTGATGGCGACCGTTGCACCATAATATTAGGATGCAGCGCAGTAAGCCTCTGCTTCGCATAGCTAGCAGATCATGAGACTAGTCATTGAACCGTCGCAGCTGGCCTACATACTTGCTATCTGTGGGTGTAGTTCGACTAGACACTTCAAGACTGTTCTTCGTCAGCAACAGGTCAACAGTAATAGAGTAAAGCATCTTACTATAAAATAATGTAGATTTTTACACCCTCCTTTGCCTTGCGCTCAAGGAGATTATCAAGACGGTACTTAAGCATATTCGGTCGTCGCATTTGCAATTCTGGTAAGGTTAGATGCGGTGCGGTGCAAACCTGTGGTTAACACAGCACTTACCGGGTGATAGCCACCAGCCGTGAATGTAGATAGATTCCGTAGCTAGCAAGATCGCACGGGAAAGGTTCCAGAAATAGTCCCGCTGAGAATCCATTGTTAGTCATGATGGGACAGGTAACAAACAGAAGTCAGCCTCACCCCATCTACAAGCCACTGCGCAGCGACATTCAACCGAATCGGAGCAAAGCTGTCGAATCGGTTCTTGCCCGTATAGTGACAGTCCCGAGCAACTCTCTCAAGGGCTGCGAGCCATTGCAGCATTTGGCGCTGGTCGAGGGTATTACATCAGCGCGTCGCCCTTTTTGCGATCAGCAGAGACCCATGCTTACTTCGTTTTTGGCAAAGAGTTTCAATCGCATCTGTGTGTTCTCAATGTAGAACGTATGTTTTGAAACCTTTTTTGACCTTTTCTTCTCGCTCTGTTCCGCGTCATCATGATGCGGCTCGTCATGGCCAACCAGCAAGGGATTGGTGTTTGTCGACGGGTCAAGCATAGGCGTCAGCGGCCGCGAAGTCGTCGACGACGTTGAGGGAGCTGACGAAGCTTCAGAAAGGGCCGAGCTCACGCGATGGATGTCCGCGCTGTTCCCATGGCCGTTCGCGGACTGGGATCCTCTGCTGTCAGACTGCCGCCTTCTGTGCAACGCTTTCGAGAGATGGCTCTTGATGGACCCGGCGAGGTGACATTGAGACACAGTCATGCCGTTGTCGTGCGCATGCGGCGTGGCCTCTCCGTCGTGCTCGTCGTGGCCCTCTAACAGCATGTTCAAGCCTTGGCGATAGTAACGTATCGGACGCTCAATCTTGAAGTCAGAATCAACCAAGAAGACATCCCAAACAGTCAGCTACGAGCAATATCAGCATGACTGCATAATTAAACGATTCAACCTCATGAGTACCTCTCCCATCTCCTCATGAACGACTAGGTAACTCTCTCTAACAGAGCACCACTTCTGCGATTTTCGCTCGCGCCACGACGTTGCCTTCCTGCCGAAGCTACCCTTGGTGCCGACTGCGTCGAGCCTCAGCAGTCCAGCCTTGTACTGTGCACCTCCCGAATGAGCAAGAGATATCATGAGAGCGCTGATTTCCAGAAACCCTGCCAAACGATTGGCATCTGGATGCCACATCTACGATCGCTTTCAACTGTGGTGCTAAGGTTGAGCAGGAGTGAGAATACTTACAACTGCGCGAATTAAGCCAATGAGATAGTTCTCGAGCGCTTCACGCTGTAGACGCGCAAAATCAGCTCTGCCGACATCTCTACCCAATTCTTTCAGAAACTTGAAGTACGGCAGACCTAGATGATACCGTGATTCTAGTGTGCATGCACAGCTTACAAGAATAAAACATACTTGTCTTTGGAAACTCTGGAAGCGTCTCGACGTTCCGGAAGACGTTAGACAGGGCGTAATGCGTGTGCAACGATAGAAATTCGCGAAGCTGACGATAGACGACCCAGCGCACAGCACCGTTAGCATATTCACATTCAATGCGAAAGACGGCCTTGTGTCCATGTAGGGGATGCAAACTGTCACTAACACGGACTCGTAGACGGTGGAAGAGGATGGGAACCCTACGGTGATCGCGCTCATCGCGTTCAAACCAAAGACGTAACACGAGCGCCGACAACCCACCAGCGATGAGTTCATCGGTGATGTTCACCGACTGCGGTGCGACTGCGGATGGCTGCGGTTGCGCGTGCTTAATATGAGGAAGAAGGGAACGGAGTCTGTTCCACTTCGGTGCGACGTTCGGCTTGGACGTGCTCTCCGTCTGCTGAATATGGGGCATAGATCGGGAATACCGAGGCTGCCTCTGTATTTCACTCATCTGAGGGCTTTGACCACCAACATCAGTTTGAGCATCGCGATTCTCCCCTGCTATGCTTGGTTGCGACGCTTCGTCTTGTCGCCTAACGACGGCACTCCAGCCTTCGTGTGCTAAGCTTTCCCGTCTCTTGGCCATCTTCGCAGCCATCTGTCTCTCGCGCTCGCGCTGCTGCGGGTTTTCATACTCGAGGATGCCTCGGAACGGTGTATTCGGGTGGAAATCTGGATTATGGTCAGGACCCTCGTCTTGTGACTCGTCGATGCGTGCATTTGGGTCTGAGCCGTGTTTTTGATGGTGCCACGGCTCTTGTACGCTGGAGGCAGAGATGGAGTAGCTGCGTGATATAGACCTGGGTGGCCCCGTGCGTCCAGACGGCGTATCAGGTGGTGGCAGGCGGAAACCAGATATGGAGGATCTACGAGGAGCATGGTGCTGGTGACTGGGGCGTGCATTAAGCGGTGATGGTGGCTCGTCTAGCTCTGAAGGAGGCGATTCCGTCTGCGGCACATCGTCGGCGAAGTGAGCGGTTGGATGTGTGACTTCATTCGACTTCAGGATGGGCGGAGACAGAGGAGGCTCGCCCTGGGGAGACTCTCGGTGCAGTGCCGCACGCTGCTGCTCGAGCACGTCGTGGACGACGTCGACAAAGTTCTTCGCCGTTGGTGGCGGACGGGCAGTTCCCGCCATGGAACAAAGAGGTGGAGAGACGATGAAATGGAGGGGAAATGTTGGCGCTCTTCAGCTACATGGCACACGCCAACGATCACTATCACCTGCTATTTCGGCATGCATTACGTCATCAACACCCATCAGCAATAATCCAGGTCAGAAATAATGCATGAATTGCACCTTCGAGCCAGCCAAATATGCAAACAGACGTGCGGGAGCATTCCAAGAGCCCTATATGCAGTCTGCGCGTTTTGCAATGGAGGAAACTCTGCGAGAGACAATAGACGCCCGTCCGGCATCAGCTCGGCAGGGCCCGTATCCTAGGCTCGATCAAGGCCATCACACATGGAGATCTCACCAACTCCAGCCGTGCATTCGGTGTGGCCATCGTGCGTATCGCGTGTAAGTCTGAGTTGTAGCTCTGATAATAAAATTAGCCTTGATACGGTGTCCTAATATTAATCAGGCATACGACCGCGAAACCAATGAGTGCAAGCACTTCTACGCGTTCACCGTGCAATAGGTGTAACAAATCAACCCATTCCCCGCAGGAGTTTCTGATACAGTGCCGCAGCTGCCAGCGGTTCTGGCATCATCGTACGCAGTCGTCAGTCCTGTCCTAGTATTAAAAGTAGCTCTGACGTACTGGACATCCCGCAGGATGTCATATTCCTCCACTTTCTGAGGCGGAATTGATCGCGCGGTTCGAGGCTGATGTAGACGGTCGCCCTGCAGAGGGGCTGAGCTCCTGGGTATGCCGTCGCTGCTCTAAGAAAGCGCAGATGGTGTCCGTTGCCAACGATGCCAGCCTCGCCATAAGCAATACAGGAAGGGAGTCCAGTTCCACTGTTCAACCACTCCGTGACGCATCGAACTCTAATGTAATGGAAACTGTGTCGGAAGTAACCTCAAATCAACTCCAGCCAGACACCATTGCCATGACAGGATACCCGGAACAAGCGGCACCGCCGATTGAACGCGAAAGATATGAGGGAGGGTCCCATCCTGTGCTGTCCGACTTGGATACCAGAAATCAGAGAATGAACCAGGTGAGGGGCTGTAACGATGAAGGTTAAGCCTCACTGATGCCATGCAACCAGCATCTTCAAAGCTCGAGATCGTTTTTGGAGAACATTGCCACCCGGCTGCTCTCGTCTCCGTCAGCTGTATCTTCGCACACGTTATCCACAATTTCTCAGTCTGACACCGACTCGCGCTCGTCGAGCCACGCACAATCACGCTCTCTCTGGACATCTGTCCGCTCAACGTCTCCTTCATCAACGAATGCCAGCTCCTCCACTCCCAACCAAGCGCATACACCCACTCCTCAGCCCGAGATTCCCATGCGATATGTGGATAAAGGCAAAGGCAAAGAAACCATGCCTGACTTCCGCGCCATCATCGCCAACCTGCGCGCAGCGGGAAAACTCGCCGGCCCCCCTCCTGCCGATTACTTGGTTGACAGCAAAGTATCGAGACAGGGATTCTCCAGTGACTATCGGCCCTCTACTCCGCGAGGTCGCATGTCAGAGGAGCTATCCGATATACAACGAGATCTTGCGGGCATGCACGTGGATCCGCAAGACGACGACGACCTATACGCAGTTACGGAACCATCTACATCAAGTTCATCACGAGAAGCGAGATATCGAGCTGCCCCGCGCGGTTGGCGTGGGCAGTTCCTGGCGACATCACGGGAGAAGTCACTCACCTCTCTTGATCCTGGCGATGGTCGCTCCGGATCTGGTCAAGACGTGAACGAGGAAGAGGTTCTCGAGCTCTATTTCAATCTTCAGCAACGACGCTATGACAGCCTCGAGAAAGGCCAGAGGGACAAGTTTGATGAGGTACTAGCACGGAGGGCACATGCCGCAGCGACTCGACATCAGGGTCGGGAAGAGGAACCGAGGAGACAACGGAAGGGCCCGGCCTCCTCTCTCAGCGCAAAAGTGAAGCTCAGGAAAAACAAGACTGTTTTAAATTTAACAGTCGGTGATTTGTTACGTGACAAGGGACGACTATTACTTGACTAAGCGATGAGGAAGATGTCAGAATTATCAGATTAGCCCTTTTCATACAGACCGTACACACAACTTTCTCTTGGCGGCCTGTCTCTGCCAACGGGATTGATACATGTGTGCAGTTTCTGAACAATGTAGACGTATAATGACACATACCCGTTGCCAGTGTGGCAGTTGACAACGTCGTCACGCTTTACCTGGTACTAGTGGAGGATGGTCACAGAGTTGTATGGTATACATACACAACAGCCACTAAAACATGCATCGCCTAACTATACATAATTTCACGAGTTCCGTCCCACGGAGCGATACTTTACTAAAAGTACAATTGCATGGCATCATCGAGACTCACCAACTGCGAATAGATTCTCTGAAGAGCCTATGGATAAAGGAGAGCATGACTGACCGTTCAGACAACCGTGTCCGCCGTCATCGTCAAAGATCACTGTCATCTTCCGAGTCATCCTCCTCACCACCATGCACGATCACTATGCCATCCCAGAAAACAGACACTGCAATCTCGCGGAGGAGATCGACTTCGGCTTGCCTAACATTGATACACCGTATCAAGTGCACATCACTGATCTTCGCACCACTTTCATACCGCTGCATTAAGCAGTCTCGCAGGAGCTCCACAAGGTCATCCGAGATTCCCTCCTTATAGATAGACTCTCTGAGCAGGACGCCACCAAGCGACAAGGTACGCAGTCTGCGGAAGCAGCATTTTGGCTTTCGTACTGTCGGATTCGTACGAGGGCGAGGCATGAGCATGTGAAGCATAGTTTCCGCTCCTAAGGTGCCCGATACTCGCATATGTTTGACTTTCTTCATGAGAGGGAGGACACGGAGCCAATCGTTCGATCCGTTATACACGGCATCGTCCACATTTAGAGTGGTCACTTGTTTCACCGGGAAGACCTCGCAGAGATCTGTGAAACTTCGCGCGGTGAACATTTCCGTTCTGGATGTGATCTGAATTCTCTTGACCTCAATGTTTTGGGTGACTCCGCCCATGCCATGAGAAGAATCAAGGGATCTGCCAGGTGAGGCCGCATCGAAACCACTGCCGTGTATGCTGAATTCAGACAATTCAGCCGTGAATGGTAGGCGAGCGATTAGGCATGTCGCAAGATCGCGCAGAGCCTCTAAAGAGGGGAACAAGGAGCAAAGAGTGAGAGCATTCAGGTTAGGAAACGAGAGCTTGTAGAGGATGTAAGTACAGTCGCGGAAATCTGCGACTAGGCGGAGGCTCCGCAAGAGCGGCAGAACTGCGGTTCTGTTCGGAGCAGTGAATGTCGCTGAATCTGGAACTATGACGTCCTCAAGGTCCAACGTCTCGAGCAAAGGCATACTCTCAGCTGCTTTGAGAACATCGCTGAGGCTTGTTTGGGCGGCCTCTCCGATGCTCCTGACCGTTAGGTGCTTCAACGACAGAGAGACGAGGGATTTCCAACGGATAGGGTAGAACCGGATGTCGAGCCGTTGCAAGCCAGTGCTGTGGCCAGAATGAAGTAAAATTGGCAGTGACGTGCCTGTGGGTATTTGAACGCGCGATCGGTCGAGGAGCCACTCTGGACCGCAGATTACCAGTGTCTGGAGAAGAGGCATCGGCCCATTCAGCGTCTTCAGCAGGCTACGTGCGATCGGTCGTGAAGCATGTATGTTCAGGCTCTTGATGCGTGCCATCTCTTTGGCCACCATCTCAAATGTGATTTGCTTCCGTCCAACTTCTTTCCAGGCCCGGGATGCAAAGTCAGCGGTTACGGTCAACGGCATCTGCTTCGACCGCCGGAGCAGCTCGACGAGCCAATCCTGCCTCCTTGCCACAAAAATGTTACACCAGAGTTTAGGGCATGCCAACGCAATAGCGCGCCATTGGGCGCAGACATGCGTGATCACGATCCATTTGTATGGCCCTGATAACGAACCGCAGTAAAGCCTGGCGCAATGGGTGAATATCTCAACAATGATCTCTAGAGGAAGAATCGCGATAGGCGCGGTTGGCTTGAGATGCGACTTGTCGATGATGCGTTCGGCATCATTGATGCTCTCTGCCTCAATTGGCATTCGTTGAGCTGTATAACCCGCGGTCGTGATCGCAGCGCCGGTATCGGCGCTGCTCATGTCCTGGGACAAGACCTGCCTGTGGTTCACGGTTGAGGCTGGTTGTATGCACTGAGACATTGAATCAGTCTACGTACATAGGAACTCAAAATGCTCGAACTAAGTTGCTCCGAAGGGGAAAAAGAACGAGATACAAGTCTTTGGGTATGGATTAAGGCTCGACTGACCTCAGCGTCTTCGGCCATAACCATCGACTGTTGGCACATAAGCGCGCGTCTCTAATGACCTTGAATGCAATGCTATAGCTACTCGAGAAGTGCCGCGCGTGCGCGGCGGACCCCTTGCTCGGAGCAACGCGCAAGCTGAGCCGCGAATCACATTTAATTCGTCTCTACAGTATATACATATCAATGTTTGTTTACATATGCACCACCACCAGCCTGAGAGAAGCATCGCTCTGTATCAAATGAGTAAGGGCTCATACAACGAATGACGATGGCATTTAGACGTCTGTGAGCGGGTGTGAGTGAGATAAGAATTAGGTTCAGCTGTCGAAAATTTACGTACAAGCCAGTTAGATGTGAAGCGCAACGTGCCTTTTCCTGCCTGAGTTCACACCTTGAACTTGTACTTTGGATGGTGAGGTCAGCTGTGGGTGAGCATTCCAAATAACTCACATTTCACCTATGTACGTGAAGAAATTGCCGGTCTTCAAGTTGTTCCTTCCTAAAACTTGATGCGTGATGGCGGCCTTGATGGAGACCAATGCGCCGCACAGACGAGCCTCGTACTCCCGCGGTGGGATCGTTTTTCCTCGAGAGGAGTACGCAGGAATCGGGATCCCATCATAGTTGACGATCTGCTGCAGATAGTCCTTGTGACCACATGCAGATATGCGTCCGGCCAGTTGCGTAAGGCGTACGGTGCATCTTCTTCTGTTCAAAAGTGCTAATTCTGTATCATTAAAAAGAAGAAATCTATGCCGCGTATCATCTGAGCTCGAGCCTTGCGCGTCACTCTCATTGTTGACATCATTGTTTGCTGATTCCTTTAGCTATAAATTATGGTTAGTGGGCTGCCGATCAGAGAGGTTGACGAGAATTTCTATTTACCTCATAGAACCCACGCCTGACAGGAATGCCGTCGTTAATGATGAGTTGGTTCACTGGACTGACCGTCGTGTTCGCAGTCGTCTTGAGTGCCTGTACAGCCTTGAATCCGGCGGTTGTGTGGCCCCAATCCAGCCTATGCATCAGCTGCAGCTGATTTCCCGGGGTCATCGCCCGGCGAGGCCAAGTCAACTTCATCATCCGGAAGTTGGTGCAGCGAGCATGCTGGAGGGTATAGCAGCTGAATATCGTGGTGAATGAGAGTGTCAGATACGGCGCAGCGGTAGTAGCTTTGCGGTTGTGACACGCGCAAACGCGTGATGTCGAACAGCTGGCTGCTGACGAGACAAGATTGACTAATCTGCTTACATATACAGCACCTATTTGGAAAGAGAATGCTATGTTAAATAATTTTTTTCCACCCCTGCAACTTCTTGGCGACAGGCACCAGTGAACCAAATCTTGCTCTCCGAGCAAGAGATCCGAGCAAGAGACCGAGCAAGAGACTATGAATTCGCACTAATAGATCGCACCTCTTTCGGATCCAACAACGACATAAACAGTCTGACATGATATCTTGAGAGTAAAAAAACAAAACAGAAACAATAACCCCCCTCTTGAAGGCAGCTATATGACTCGTGTCGATAGGCTACATGAATATTGAAGATATATATATACACTGTACGTAGCATGAGCCTATATAGAAAGTGAGGTCCGTCGGCTACCGTCGCCCTGGTATTAGACGAACATCGATGCTTGCATAGAGCATGAGCAATGGACAACAACTTCAGAGAGCACTTGCATCCACCGTGATCGAGGTGCGAGACCGAATACCTATGAAGCCGAATTTTTTGATTCGTTCTCTTTGTCGCGAAGAGAGACAATCGTGACATCTCCGTGCTTGTATGTCCGTATACTGGTTCTGATGATTCGCAGCCTGCTTGGACAGTTCGGGTCAGGACAGGCCACTTCGGCATCCGTCGATATCCAGTCGTTTGGCGAAGTGACACGCTGCTTTGCCGCCAAAAGCGGGAGCACCGATCCTGCAGATGTGAAACAAGACGACCATCGAGAGCATTAAGCTCGATCGTGCCAACACATTCAATGTGATGGCACAAAGTGAATAAATTGATATGCCTTGACCAGGTGGAAGCTTAAGCATTTCCCCCTCGAGTATAAAGTAGTCTCCATCCTTTGCTCCGCACATGATGCGCTTTCCAGGCGGGCAGACTACTTCAACGCGTAAATCGTACAGCTGGAAGGAATCGTCAATTCCTCGATCAAAAGCAGCAGCAGAAGTGACATTGTTGCTAAGACGGTTGGCGCCGTCGGTTGTCATGACCTCTGCGAAGAGCGCTGAGCAAGCCCACCGAGAGATTCGAAATCAAGTCGAAGTAGCCGGAGGTCACCAGAGTACTGATAGGGCGCTTAATCAAATATTGCGCGCCTATCAGATCTATGTCAGAGTCACGTGCATATGGGCGCTCACCGCTAGTAGCAGGTTGTTGGGCATAGCGTGGCGTCAAGCGAAATAATTGACTCGTTCCGCCTCCTTGTTGCAGCTGAGATTCCCCAAACCTCTGCTTCTGACTGCTAGTGCTTTTGAGTTATGGCAATCATGGACTCCTCGAATGGAGAACAAGACATCGCGCGCATATGGAATCTACTGTTGGAAGTCTCGGACCAGTTAACCCAGAATCGCAGCGTTTCTCTATCCCTGAACAATGTCGCAGGCGCAGCTAAAGTCTGTCATCGACATCTCATGGCTTCTCCTTGGTGCCTGAACGGTCCTTAGACACAAGCAATTCACTCTCAAACTGGGTTCGTTCTCAGACGGTACGTAGGTTCACATGTCATTGCTGGGCTCCCTTTGACAAGTGACAATCAAAGCTTCAATCTGGAAAAGCCCAAAGGTACAGAAGAGTCATCTGATTACAGATGGCATGAGAATACTATTGATACGGCTCTAAGATGTGTACGAAGCCGAACTGGAGCGCATGAACACCGCCATGTCTGCGGAGAATCAGACCCTGCAAAATGATAACAGACAGCTTAACGCACTCATCCGAGAATATGAACAAACTTTGGAGACAGTCATGAGCTCGTTCCGTACGCATGCTGTGAGTATCTCAAGTCACAGTGCTCTCTAGAGCAATATCTGACCTGTGCTGCAGTACGAAGTCCAGCAGCGTGAGCTGGCCGTAATGCGAGAATATGAGAGCGTCATTATCCAACGCGAGAGCGAGACTTTAGACGTCGCGCTTACGGCAGGCAACGCTCGCTCCCAGAGCCTCGCCCGGGTTGGCCGACTGCTACGCGCCGTTATGCGCAAACTTGCTGGGGAAGATATCAAAGCGTATGAAGACATTACACGAGCTGAAGAGTCTCGAGGTACAGCACAAGTCGTCCCACCTGTGTCTGAGCCGAGCCAGGAACCTACAACGGCGCCTGACGCTGTGTCTCCTTCGAATGCGGGAACTACAGCGTCAGAGGACCAAACCGAACAAGAGCCTGATCTGCTGCAAGAACTCGACGAGGATGATAACCCAGAACTGCTACAGCGAAGGCTTGTTGCGGCAGAGTGGGCACTGGATCGGGAGAGCGAGCTTGCGCGACTAGAGAGAGAAAACGAGGAACTGCGGATGCTGCTGAATGACTTGGTGGTTGCCGAGACGGCGCCTGTGGAACCGGTTCCAGTGGCACCTCGACATGCTGAAACTGCTGTCGAGGAAAATAATGAGGAGGGCAGATCATCGCCGACACCGTCGACCTTGAATCCTCATCGAACTCGTCGACAATTGGGTGGACCACCGGGAACAGTTGGTCCGTTTGGGTCGTATAAGAGGCGTTCGGTCACTTAGACTCCAACCGGAGTGCTGTTTAGAGTGAGTCATCTCAGCGGGTAGGTACATATTGCGAATTTACTGATCTTTACTTCCATCCAGCATTCTTCATTATGCGGCTACCTATTCGACTTGAGCAAGGTTGCCACTCCTTCTACTAGTATGATACAATTATCCGGTTCGAATTGGTATTCATACCGTCAACATTTCCATTTCATACGGCCGATTATCTTCTGCAAATCCACTGGAGTAACATAAGTCAATATATATACCAACTCTTAGATTGATAGTCGATCTGCAGAGAACCGTTGTCCACTGTCCAGTGCTTTAAAGTAGGATGTGTGACAGTCGATCACGTGCATGTGACGCTCCGCGCGACGCGTCTTTCTGAGACGCGCTCTAGTATTAACAGCTTTCGCTCTCTCTGCGTTTTGCCTCGGACACATCGTCTCCCACCAGTCACTGCCTCTTTCCCACCTTTTGAGATTGTTCCTTCCGCGCATATAGCGTGCACAAATTTAACGTCGCGCATCGTCGAGCTGTTTCGTCATGGCGACTACGAATGTTCCTGAGGCTACGTCGGCTGCAGCCCTCGATCTCAATAAGCTCACCGTAGCTCAACTGAAAGCTTTATGCAAAGAGAAGAAGATCTCAGGCTATTCTAAGCTAGGCAAAGGTGCTTTGATCCAGAAACTGACAGCTAGTGGATACAGCTCGAGCTCCGTCGAAGCGACCAAGACGGCCCGAGAAGGTGGATCCAATCCCGCTCGGTCCGAACAAGCATATAGCGCACGGATCGGGACGGAACCTACATGCGCTGGTTCTCGGGAGCCTGGGTTGTCTCATACAAACGCCTCCACTGATGCTGTGAAATCGACCAAACCGCGTGGCAAGAAGCTCAAACGGAAGGCTTCCAGTGCGTCGATCTCTCCTTCACAAGGCGCCATTGCTATGTCGCTATCATCTGGACTCACTGCTTCTGTGGACGCTCCTGCAACTGGCGCCACTGCCACAGACGTTCTTGTATCGCAATTATTGACCACAGAGCGATTAGTTCAAGCTCCTCTAGCAGAGCAACAGACTTCACAGCCTTTTCCTCTATCAACTGGTGATTCTAGTTCCCCGGTCGACACAAGGGTGCTGGCGGAAACTGTTATGATATCGTCCACAACAATTTCGGTGCCTCACGAAGAGCTACCATTTTGCGGCCGCGGCGACGAACTGCCAAAGATGATGCCAAAAAAACGCCGGGCTGATGCTTCTTCTGCTCCAACTGTGAAGAAGAAGCAGAAAACAACGAGCTTGATCCCGGGACCGAAACCCACGAACAGTGCAGGTCTGTCTTCCCCAGGAGCATACTCCAGATTCAAGGTACCCATGTTACCCGATGGTCGGCCAAATGCACTCTCACTCCCTACTGTATCTCCTGCCATCTCTTCTGGAAGCATTCGATCTCCTGTTCTGGGTAGCTTTTGTTCTGCGATCAACGCACCTATTCCACCAGTGCGATCGATACCTGCGCAATCTGTTCTGTCCACTGGAAAGCGATTCAAGAAGCTTGTCGTAGCTAAGTGCGCGACTCTTGTTACTGATTCTGTATCCGAAGCTTCTCAGCTACGGCATTCGCCAAAGCAGGCCAAAGGTCTCTTGGCGCTTCATCACCTCGACTTTCCTTCTGCACCACCCGCTCCTCCCCTTGTTCCTATCACCCTTCCTCCTTCGCTATCTCAGCGGAAACGTGTGCAAAACTGGGCGATTATTCTCAGCGGAATATCGGGCAAAGAACGAAGACAGTGTGTTCTAGTGTCACGCATGTTCCGCTACGCAGGTAGGTAAATTATAGCCATTTTTCGCGACACCAGTACGACTGCGACGACGAGTATAAATTAACCAACATGTTGCAGTATACCTTTCTGCGTCTCATCTGCTGGCGAAAAACTATTGCGGTGAACGCTTACACAGAGATGCCTTTGAGCGGTACTCACAGGCCATGACCAATATGTGGCCATATCTGCAAGTACGACAACGAGAGGCCACCGAACGACAGGAAGTATACAAGAACTCATTCCTTGCAACACTTGCAATGCGAAATGACCTATCGAACCCCATAGCGGATCGTCTTTGGGCGAGTCCAGACAACGAGCGTCAGCTCACTATTGCATTGCGGTATGGCACATAACAAATATGCGCATTGACACGTGTATATGTTGATTTTCTTCATTGCAGGTTCGTTATGTCGCGTTGGTGGTTCGCACTTTCCGTCGGGGATGGCTCTGGGGATCAGAAAACTGTGCCATGGCTTCACAGCAAGGTGATGGATGCAAAAGAGGTACTGAAAAGCGAGATCTGGAGCATCACTGTCGCATCAAATACGCTTGAAGGGCAACATCCTCTGATAGAGATGCTATACGTACTCGAAGCCACTTGTGAGGTCGTCGGCCGGCCGACAGACAACGCTTCTCAGGACGCCGCTCGGCTCGGGGAACAAGCGAAAAACAGCATGCCTGTCCGAGCGGATTGGTCCTCTTACATTCTGCAGCAACTCGTGTCACAACATGACGGGACTTCCGGCAGACTACTCGATTTACTAAAATGGGCGAACCGCGAGGAGTATGACCGCGGTATAAGCCGACTCTGGCTGAGACGTGTCGGAAACGAAGGTGTGGTGGGCGAAGCCAAACGTGTCGTGGCGGAGCGCTATGTCCTGGCATGCGTTGTCGCGAATAGGTGAGCCGTTTCTTGCTCTTGTAGAATTGTGGAAGGAGGTGTTATGACCGATCACCTATAGCGTGAGCGGACAGTGGATGTCTGCCACTGAGATGGCACAGGATTTCGCTGGGCTGCCAGCTCGGACATCGTCTGGCACCACGAAGAAGGTGCCTTCCGTCAACTTATACCTTCCAGAGTAAGACTTCTTCTTCATTCGCAGTATGAGACTAACCTAACCGCTCGATATCTCGGAATTCCTTCCGCATATAGACACCACCATGTGGAGAGCGTCCACTTCACGACCTCTGATGGACGGCCACTCCACTCTGCGCTGGCGGTTATACAAACTCCCCATAGGGAGTATTACATCTTGTGCGACAACGGCATGCAAGTTGGTTGCGAGGAAGATGGTGTCGCACCTGTCTGGCGGCAAGTGCTGAAGTGTGACACCAAAGGCATACAATCTTGAAGACTTTACTCCTCATTAGGCACTCTCAATCCCCCTCTTCATGGTCCAGACACTGCGACACTGAAGTTTCTACGACAAAATAGGACATAGATACTGCCCCATCACAAGAAATTGGTCCGATCATCACTTGTGACGTGTAAACTCAGACATGTAGGCTTGCAATAATATACAGTGCAGTCCGCTGCCCTTAATTCTAGCCCGCCGCCCGACCCGCTGCTATCCATTTATCACGAGCCGAACACAGTTTTATTCGATGAGAGCTCTGCACCCAGCTTGTAACCCAAAACCTAGTGATTATGTTCAGCATCTCATGCTTCCGTAAGTGCAGAAATGAGAATCTCACCCTATCCCAGTCCAGCTTCGAACGCGTCATCGGTAGCGCTCTTCGAAGGCCCTTGAATGTCTTCTCGCTCATGTCCGCATACATATCATTCAGGATAGTTTGGTATTTCCCCTCTTCGGCTTCGATCAGTGCGAGAATCTTCGATGCAGATGATGCACCTGCGTCCAATGTGATCGCAGGGGGCAGGGAAAGGTCGACAGAGTGCGTTGTCTCAAGTTGCACCTGAATGGCAATGAATCACGATATGCCTGCGCTAAATATATGAGAGCACGAACGTTGCCTTGCTCATAATAGTGCACATTCACAAGGAGTTTGCCCGTGAGCTTCCGCTCTTCAAGGTCCACTACGTATTCAGAACGCCATCGGCCTGACCTGAAGCAGATCATCCACGTCCGCGTCACGTCCAACCCGCGAGAATCCAGGTATCACGTACCAGTAGTTAGAGGGATTGTACTTGTTCGCGACGATCTGGATGCAGAACCGCGTCGCAGATCCTGGTGTGCTGAACACGCTCGCCACTCCATCGTTAAAGTGTGCAGCGAGATACGTTAGCAACGATGCTTCCAACGCCACTCTGTGATGGGTGGTGAGATGAGCGACAGCGGTGTATGCGTTCCGCGTACCGGAAGGGCTCTGATTCGGCGTCAGGCTCCACTGGTTCGGGTTCTGATGTTTCCTGAGAGCACATATCATAAATGAGCGAGACCACGAACATGGGAAACGCTAAGGGATAGTCGATGCACTTACAAGACTGAGATGGTCGAAACGGAAGCTCGTCCTCGAGCGTGGATCCCAGAACCTATCTATTTCCTCGTCCTCCCCCTCGTCCTCCCCCTCCGCGCTCAACCTGCTCACCCTCGCAGCCTCACTTATAATCGACTGTCACGTCCACCGTCAAAACACTCAGAAACGTAACATCTCAACGATCCCGCACCTGATGATTGTGCCCCGGCACATCAGCCGTCATGAACTGCGCAAGGTTATACTCCCGCAGAGCAGGCAGCACCCCAGCCTGTAGCGATTCGTCGTCCGAGATGATATTGCGCACATCTGTCTTGATCGGCTCAGCATGCTCGCGTTCTCGTACATGAGCGACAGCACAGCGGACTTGCCGTTCAGCACGTCGTTGATCTCGCCGGGCGGCGACTGAAGGAGGAATTTCGAGGCAGCTTGCAGGCGTTCTTCGGCGTCCATGCTAGGCAGATTGTTCGATGATGGAGATGCTGGCCGGAGGAGATGGATGCTGGATAAACACGCTATCGTGACCGTGTCGACGCGCTGGCGTCGAGCGCCGGTTCGGTGGCGCGAGGTCTGCAGACCGCTCTCTCTCACGACCTGCCTTCGAGCTGACTCTCTCACTTGCCTGCTGCGTTCTACGACCCTCCCTACATCAACGTTCACCACGTACCGTTTCATTCATGATGCTGAACACGAATGAACCGACGCTTGCTGCGAACAGCCCAATTCAAGGGAATGCATAGTCAGCGGCCCAATCCATAGGATGTCAATTCTTTTTACAGTATGAAATACAGCGATACAGCGACAAGGACGGCATCACGCCAGAAACAAGAACACGAGCCTAACGAAACGTCCGCATCCTTCCAAAAGCATCCGACCATCACAGCCTCGACTTCGCCGGCTGAGTGAACTGCGCCTCCGTCACGCCCTTGCCCATGGCCGACGTCGAGGAGACGCCGCCGGTGACAGTCTTCATGAGGTTGTCCATGTAATCGGCACCGCTCCACTGTTAGGAAATTGTAAGCAAAGATCAGGATAAAGGTGTGACAAAGGACATGCCTTCTGGTGAGTGAGGACATCGCAGCCAATCTCCCGCTCGCGCCGTTGAATGAGCTCGACGTAGGCCTTCATGCCCTCCGTCGCGAACGCCCGAGCAAAGAGGTCGCTGATGTACGCGTCCGAATGCAGACCCGCGAGCTAGTAGGAAAGCGATCAGTACGAACAAATACCCTGCATATACGCACTAATAACTTACCGTAATGAACTGCCAGCAGAAGCCGAGCTTGGCGAGCTCCCACACGTACGAGCGCATGTCCTCGGAATTCAATCCGGCCGCCTCCCAGTTGAACGACGGGCTCAAGTTGTAAGCGAGCCACTGCTGCGGGTAGACAGCGTGCACCCCCTCCGCGAACTCCTTCGCCTGCGTAAGGATCGGCTTTTTCGTCTCCATCCAGAGCAGGTCGGCGTAAGGTGCGAACGCAACGGCACGATTGACTGCGCACTGCGTGCCACCCTGGTAGCGGTAGAAGCCCTCGCGCGTCCGCGGTGCGTCCCAGTCCCAGAAAGGCGCATTCTTCAGGCCGAACTCCTTCTTGGCAACCGCGACAGCGTCGGGGTAGGAGAGGTGTGCGATGCGCTTCTGGAAGCGTTCAAGCGTGATTGAAGACGCATTCGTCTGCGCCTTGAGAGCATTAGACAGAGTCACAGCGAACAGCTGAATGTTCGCGGCGGCCGTCCACTCCTCCTCGACCTTCTCCAGCGCCTCGCCAGTCTTGCCTGCGCGCTCGGCCTCGCCAAGGACGGTGACGAGCGGTCGGAGGTCAGGGTTGGTCGAGCCAAGGATCCATGCATGGTCGCGCTCGTCAACGTTGGTCGTGATGAGCGTCGCGGCCTCTGAGTCGGTACGAGCAATAACAAGGTTGTCAACGCCCATGATGTCGAACTGGAGACGGATGGCGACAAGACGGTTGATGTGCTCCGAGATTGGCACGAGCACCTTGCCTGCCATGTGTCCGCACTTCTTCGTTCCAGGTGCCTGGTCCTCAATGTGAATGCCCGCCGCGCCCTTCTCGACGAACATCTTTGCGAGCTTCATGACGGCAGTCAGACCACCGTGGCCGGTGTCGGCATCTGCGATGATCGGCCGGAGGTAGTCGATCACAGGCGTGCGCGCGAGCTCCGACTCGGACAGGTTTGACCGTGCCTCCGCCTGTTTCCGGTCGTGGAAGAGCTGGGCCATGAAAAGGTGCTCAACCTTGTTGGGGACAGTGTTGGAGGGGTAGTCTGAAAGATGCTGTCAGTGACACTGGCTTTTGCTCGGTGGTGAGGACGTCATGCATACCAGCAAGATCCGGGCCAGGCTCGTGTGTGCTGGATGCCGTGCTGGACGACTGCCAGCCAGAGACGTAGACGGTCTCGAGGTACTTGGCCATCTGCGTGACTTGCACAGGGTCAAGCCTGCACCGTATGGTGAGCACACAGCTTTCAAACCTACTTCAAAGATCACACTTACGCTCCGTAGGTGTGCGACGGTGTGCCGTTCCTGAAATGGTCGGCAAGAGATGCCCAAAGCTTCTTCGCGAGGACGTTGGAGGGGTACGAGATTGGGAGCGTGCCTCTCTTCGACACCACCTGCGCGGCGGTGTAGGGGCGCTTCACGCGCGCAAAGCGGGGGTCCTAACACACACGCGAATCAGGGGGGGAGTCATGCATGAACAGGCAAACAACGGACCTTCCACCATTGCTCTACGCGGGCAACCTCAGCCTGGAAAGCAGCGCGTTCGTTGTGGGCCATGACGGGGAAAGCAGAGAGAGATGGAAGGGAGGAGCGGGGAAAGGGGCAAGCCGTTGGCAAGTGGGACTCGCGGATTCATGGTCCTTAATGCACCACCTTTGCCTAGAACCGATCAATTCTCCAGACCATGTGATTGGATGGCGCATACCGGATTAGGAAAACCCAGCCTAGCCGAGTGCGGGGTAGACGCAGTAAGCGCCAATCTTATTCCGTCGTCCGCCCCGCTCTCGCTCGTTTTCGGCCGACAGGCCTCATTTTTGACCCCGGAAATCCGCGGCACATCATTGCGTGGCCCGTCCTGACCTTTAATTTCGAATGCCACCGCTGCGCTCACACCGTCGTTTATACGCACTAACGCCCTGCCCGAATACACATTGCAACTATTGCATTCGCGCATCGGCTTTAAGACGGAGCCCTGGTCCGATAAAAAGTACGAAGATGGCATCGTCGTTCTTGCAGAGGATCCCCAGCATCCTAACTCGGCGGTCCGGTGAAGTACAATCGCACACACAGTCCGAAACATCCCGAAACCCGATCAGCAGTTTAACACGGCAGAAAGACGCGCACCCCGCACGATGTCGGGGCAAAGCTGATCGGACAAGCCATCCATAAACGTTGAGCCTGGGCTCCGCGAAGCGCGAGTCATTTGCATAGGCTCTCCCTCGCAACACCGTGCGGAGTGCCGCATCGTGCATAGCGCCACCTTGCGCGGATGCTTCTCTCCCCGTCGTCACCTCCTGTTGCCATCGTACACCAACCCCGCTAAGCCGTATCGCACCACGAACGCAAGAACGCTCCCCGCGGCCTGACATCGACGCGCACCAGCCTGTCAGTGAGGCAGTGAATACGCCAAACGTGCAACGACACTAACCTGCGACGCGATCAGCACTTTGACGAGGCTGTCTTCTCTCATCGGTCCAAGCCGGAGCAAGAACACATTCAGTATGGTCATATTCGTCGTCTCCGTGATCTGATACGTATGGGGATCCTCGGTGAGTTGCACGAAGCCGAGGGTGGCGAAAGCGCGCAGTATGAGTTCCGCTAAACGTGAAGGTGGGTGATCTTTGAATTCTGCCTTGGACGGGTGTAGCAGCCCGGAATCCGCGTCAAACCTGCGAAGCCGCTCACGCAGTTAGTGCTCGTTCGCTTCGTACTGGCGGGCGGCGGAGGATGTGAAGTGTAACGCCGCAGTGCACACATACCTGGGTACACGGTGCCTCGGACATGGGACGAGACCGAACAATTGCGGACAGGACAGGACGAAGTTGAAAATCTGCGGCAGGAAGAACAGCAGAAGCGTCTTGGAGAAGTGCGCCTGTATTCCGACCACAGCGAATGCCATGCCCGTCACGTAGCACAGCGTATCACCGGGGAACACGCGAGCCGGATACCTACACGTGTCCGATCAGGATGGCGAGCCGCATCAGCGCGGGCACTACACGCGGTCCAAGAATAGCGCATCGGACGTGGACTCACCAGTTGTGGTACACGAAACCGGCGCAGACGCCCATGAGGGGCAGCATGAAGTACAGGCTGAAAAGGTGGCGCTCGACGAGCACCTTGCTGCCGTATGCCATGCCAGCGCTCCAGACGCCTCCGACATCGACCTCAGTAGGACGCCCGAGAAGGTGCAGTGGCAGTGCTATTCGGAATCCGACCGACCACGGAAGGTACAGCAAGTCGTTCAGGATGACCGACAGTGCAATCACGAGTGCCTGGCTGACCTCTGAGCCATTGATGCCTGCCAGTATGTTGATGCTGTTGGTGCAGAACGTAGACAGAAGCGACATGTACACGTAGTATAGAGGCCCTGCACATAGGATGCACGTGAGACACTTCGTCATAGAGATATAGTTTGTACGAACCCAGGTTTATCAACGTTCCGAGCAGCCAGCGCAGTGGTATGGGCACGACGACGTCCGTATTTCCTCCTTCGGAATAGTATACGATGAGGAGAGGTATCGATGCAATGACGGGTATGGGCAGCTTGTGCCTCCACCGGATATCAAAGACATCGTCCAGAAATCCCAGTATGGTGGCCATCAGCAGAGACAAGAGACACGAGAGGTACACCGATAGCTGCGTGCAGAGCATATCAGTCAAGTATGCCTACTTCATGGCCATTGACGTGCTCACCTGATGATGCGGAAATTCGGAAACGACGATGCCTTCACGTGGCTTTCTGGAGGCATCCTGCTGGTGGTTGAAGAAATCGGAGAATGCAAATGGAATGAACAGAATTAGAAGGAGTATGTAGATGGAGGCACAGACAAGCCCGAGACTCTCGGGTCTATGAAGGGGTGTCGTGAATCAAGAATGACACGCTCTTCATCACACTGGTGCTCACATTGGGTCGTCATACGTCTTCAGTAGATCCCGGCCCTTCAGATTCGCCTTTACGAATGTGCTCCCGAGCGCAGGCACGAGATACAGCGTACCCATAAAGGCGAAGATGGAGAAGCCCAGCGAGGCATGTAGGGCAGGTAGTGTGGGAGCTGGGTCCAGCAAGGGACGCAGGAGCAGCCACATCGCGACGGGTGCGAGAGCGAACAATAGTATTTTGGGCAATGCTCTCGGGCGGAGCGGTTCGGCCATCTGGGAGCAGTGCCGTAGAATGGACCTATGCACGGTAAACCGGTGGTGTGTCAGACAAAGGGCGTTCGACGCTCAGCGACTGTCTAGGTTCCTGCACGTCAGGCTCAATGCATGCTGACACGTCATTATGTACTTACTTCACAAAGTACTTGTAACGCGGCGGCCACAGCATTCGGCGATCCTCAGACAGTCCAAGCAAGCATATACAGAAATCGATTGTCTTAGAGCATAAGAAACAAGTCTGAAGGATCTCGCTGCGGCAGGCCGCAGCATCGAGGCGCATTGTGACCACGGAATGTCTTTCAGACGCGGAGTCACGTGCATCATTCTTTCGAATATGATTTATATTCCGCGTTTTGTGCCTATAAAGACATACGACGGCCGATGATCGATGATGGATGCTGCGGAGATGGGTACAATGGAGTGGTCATATAAGCGAGTAGGACAGTAGAATAGATGGTTCGTTCGTTTTTGAAGACAGTCATTTATATGGAGCTGTAGAGCAAGTCGCATGGACTTCTGAGGCCGTCGACAGCACGGGCACGGTTGTTCTGACCTGAGAACGAGAATGGCTGTTTGGAAGTAGAAATGGATACATGAGATCCAACATTGTGTTTCAGGGAATTTTCCGACTTGGCTTTGCAGATAAAGCAGAAGAACACTAGCCAGTGAGCCCCTGCATTCAGCTCAGACCTGAGTATCATCATGTGAGCAACTAGTTGCTGTGCTACAGATACAACTACATGGCTTTCAGCTGGCTAAAAACGGCTTGGTGTTCGTATACTTCGTTGACAATAATGATGGTTGTTGCGAAAAGCTGAATGCCATCTCGCGCTTTGTAGCGAAAACGCGTCTGTCACGGTCAGGTGATCGCGCTTTTGTCACGGTCACTCGGCGGCACTCCCTGGAGATGGTCAAAACAGGACCGTCATATTGCCTCGCTTTATACAATAGCACGTGGGAAAAGTACAACAGACAATGCCTAGCAAGAATTAAAGCAGTAGGATAGCAGTAGAGATGTGACATCATCTTAACGTAGGTCGAGAAGAGCCTGTGTCCTGAATGAATTAAGTTATTCCATGGACGAAGTAGCGCCCCAAGTTAGAATGACAATACGCCCTGTCCCCGTTCAGGATCCGACATGCGATGAACGCGCACAGTGTTGCCGAACTGGACGTTCGTCATGTCTTGCGGGGTGATGAGCACATACTGTTTGCAGTCCGAGGCGTTTGCAGTGTCGATCTGTCACGAATTCAGCACCTGGGACTCGGGAAGTGAAAAAAGAAAGGTACCATACCATCATCTTCATACTGATGCGACGATTGACGGCATCCATGAAAACGTCAAACTCGTCTAAATATGCCCAAACTTAAGTGAAAATCGCCGGTGCGAAACACTAGTACGACTCACCGAGACACCTGATAGGACAACCAATGGACTCCCAAAGAGACAGCAACAGACAGATCGTCGAGAACGACTTCTCGCCACCGCTCAACGAGCGAGGGTCCTTCTCTCTGTTGTTCTGCGTAAGGGTCTGATCGTCCGTCTGGACCTGTGCGCGCGTCAGAACCTCCGGCAAGGCTAGTGTATCACTAGCCTCCGCACCTTGAGCGTCAAGGTTCCGCGTGGGTGGTCGAACAAGACCTTGCCATAGTACCCACGATTTGATAGGTGGTACTGGAAGTAGACCTTGCATCTCAGGGCGATATAACGACGGAACTCATGCCACTTGGCCAATCGCGACCTGAGAGATTTCTTTAAGGCCTAACGTCCAACAGACTGTAAGATCCTCGACGCAGACATGGCACCATCACGCCTACCTTGACCAAAACGACCATGTTCTTGTACTCCTTCTTGGAAAGCTCCAGTGCGGCTTGTCTCTTATTTACCTCATTGGATAGATCATCGACAGAAGCACCCTGCCTACGTCACTGTCAGAACCTATGTAGGTATGCCAGAAAGTAACCCTGACCTCTTTTCCCGTTCGCGGAGCGCGGCCTGCACACCTTCCAGCATTCGCTGGACCTCCTCCACGGGCCGAGGGTTGGGGAAGCGTTCGCTACCACAATATTGCTCTGCTTTCACCGTCCAGTTCTGTTTGCAATCTCAGAACGATGTACTGTGAACGAGAGCAAGGAAGGAAAGAATCCCACCTTGAACTCCTCTGCCAAATTATCTGCGACGGCCTCCGCGTCTGCAACCTTCCGCTTCTCCTCTTCCAGCTTTTTAAGGTAATGAGCCTTGTCGTGCTGTGCATTGATCCGTCGTTGCGCAACATCCTGGGCCCTTTTCTATGGCGATCGTTGGCGAACAGCGTAGACACGTGCCAATCAGGAGAGGCTTACCGTGATGTCTTCTCGACGACCCTCAAAGTCACGGATCTTCGCTTTTTTGGAATCGAGCTCCGTCTGCAGCGATCTCTGGATGGTATCGAGCTCCGCCCTGCTTCTCTCTATAGCCTTGAACTGGGAGATAATAGACTCTCTCTCATCGTTTGCTTCCTGCAGTAACGATAAGATATTGGAGAAAAGCGAGGCAAGCTGTCATCGACTTACCGCAATAGCGTCCTTGAAGGCCTGGATCTCCACAGGCATTGCCTCATTGGCCTCTTCTTGCAATGCATCTCTCGCGGTCTTCAACGATCGCAACTCCTGGTTCGTCCGTACCTCTTGATCCTAGGATCCACCGTCAGTTCGCGATAGCACATCGTGAAGGACGAGTCAGCGTACGCTCAGGGACTTGATCTCACGGCCCAACGCGTCATATTTCTGCCTTTCCTGCTGGAGATCCCGGTTGAGAGCTTCGACTTGGCGGTTAGCGTTGTCGAGTTCGCCTTGCCAGCGTCTACAATCGACCATCAGCGTTGGGTCCATATATGCATCGATGAAATCTCACATCCTGGCTGCATCCGGGCTGTCACCGGTAAAGAGCTGGTGCCGCGCGTCGTCCCTTCTCAGCTGGTTAAGTGGACTGGAAGAGCCACCGCCCTCACTACAGACGCTTAGTCCCAGTGCATACTTGCACTATTAAAGCACTTACAAGCGTTGCACTCTGTACAGGTCGGCGGAAAACCCGGTTCCCCTCCCAATTTGAGACAGGATGTTGTCAAGTTCTCTGCGAGTTGGTGCAATCACGGTGTTCTCGATGTGCGCGTTGTTGACCAGGATACGCAGGACATATTCTTCGGAGACCTGGAAAGTTGATCTGTCTAGCGAGCTGATCTGAACGCACGAAATGAGATACATACATCGAGAGCGCGCAGCATGGTAGGAATTTCCGGAGGCGGCTCTCCTCGGCTATAGTCGAACAGATCGACTTCGCTGATGATAATCTGTGGATTGCTAAAGGAAACGTTAGTTCGGGTTCATGACCGACAATCTACCATGCGCTCACTTGCGATAACGGCCCAGCAGGTTATGCAACGTGGCACGGTCGCGCGGATCGGTGATCGCAAACGCACTCATCAGGCTTCCAAGCGTCACACGGAACAACGCAGCCCACTGCTGAGGATCCTTCACGTTCACGTACATGCCCAGCGGCCCTACCGGTTTGTTACCGAACCACTGCGTCCGCTGGATATCCTGGAGGACCTGATCCATCTGGTTGCCGAATGGTGCAAGCTTGTTCCTCTCGCGTTCTGCGCAGCGCGCAAGCTGTCCCTGGCAGTCATTCATGCGCTGTCTGAGTGTTTCGCGGTCCTCGTTCATCTTGTTGCCCTTACGGTGAACTTCCTGCTGTTCGGCTTGCTTCTGGGTCTTTTCGGCAGTGATACTCTCCAGGCGCCGCTCTGCCTCTCCATATGCAATATGCGCCTCCTCCAACCTGCGAGCCGTCTCATCGCGCTTTCCCTGGGTGTTAGCACGTGCCTCCTCTTTCTGGATGCGCTCTTCTAAGTCTGCGATGGTGGTCCGGATACGCGAAAGGTTCTCGCTCATTTGCTTTTCGTCAGCCTGTTAGTAACGAAGGACACATCAGCATTGCTCGCGACTTGAGAGGGACGTGCCAACTTTATACTTAGATATCTTTGTTCTGTTTTCCTTCATGTGAGCTTGTAAAGCATTCTTCTCAGCATCGAGATTCTCCCTATCTCCTAGCTCAGTCAGGTCCATCTCGAACGCTTCCACTTCCCGAGTAGCTTGAATGAACGCTGCCTGCATAACGCGTCAGTTGATGTAGAAACTACGAGGGATAACAACATACATCGTGTTTGTCCACGTCCTGCTGAACTTTGGGAATACGATGTTTCAGTTTCGCAACTTCTTCGCACTGTTTCTTCAATTCCTGATCAGAAGAAGCCAGGGTCAGAACCAGTTTCGCTACAACACATGGACTTGACGCACTGCCTCCTTAGCGGCGACATGAGCCCATGCCATCTCCTTCTTCAACTCATCGATTTTGTGCCGCTGCTCACGAGCCTTCTTTGCCTCCTCCAATCGTGCCTTCGCTTCTTCTAACTGTTCCTCCAGCTCCGGGATGGATTCAGACTTGCGCTTCATGACCTTCTGGGTCTGTCCGATGTTCTCTAGACACGTCTGGTACTCTTCGCTCAGCTGACTGAGCTGCGTTCCGCGGAGGAAGAACTAGAGGAAGAAGTAAGGCTCAGTTCGGTGGCATCTAGGCTTTCACAACTTGCTTTATATTTGTCCGCCGGCTGAGAAGCACTCAGGAACTGCCTGAACAGGGATGAGGATAAACAGTTACATTGTAGTCATGAGAGAATATACCTGGCAGCGTCTACGAAGGGTTATGCTTAGCAGCATTTTCTTATTTGGGGCAAAGCTCACGCACCTTGAGTCAGGATGTTCATAGGGTTATCCACCTGGATATTCATATGGTCACATATAGCGGAGAGCTCTTCACGTTTAGTGGAGATGACCCTGCCGTCCTTGCTCTTGATCTTGTATGAAGAGGAGCCTTCCTTGGTGAACTTTCGGGTGATGACGATGCTCTTTCCATACTCCTTCGGCCTATATGCTTCGTCGCCCAGGTTCTTCAGAACGACAGTGACTTCAGCAGCGCTGTTGCAGATCGTCAGGACGAAACCTCTAGTGAGATTGGAGGCTCGAAGAAGAGGCTTACTGTTGGCCCTCTCGTATGAAAGACTTGAGACCACTTCCACGGCCTGTGGAGGTTGCCTTTCCGCCCAGGGCAACGGTGAGCGCAGACAAGACTGCACTCTTTCCGCCTATCAATCGCACGCATTGGAGGGTCATTCCTATAGCAATGCTGCTTTACTTAGAACTCACTTCCGTTATGACCTGTGCCAAAAGCATGAGCGAGAAGGAAAAGGCGACTATTCAGAATCCTCACCAATGATGAAGTTGATTTGAGGTCCGAACGTGAACGTCAAGTATTTGTGGCACATAAACTGGTGCATCTCTAGAGACTCAATAATACCCATCTCAGCAACTCCCTGTGTACATGGTGAGCTCCACTCTATCGAGTATGCTCTTGAAGGGTCTGCACTCACTCCCTGAGTCTTGCCCTTATTCATGAGTTTCTCGCGTATTTCTTCCTCGTGTTCCTCCTCAAACTTCTTCTCTTCATCTTCATCTGGAGAAGCCTGATCTAAATCCTCATCCTCGTCCTCATCCTCGTTCTCATTGTCTTCCGTTTCCTCCTGTCTACGCGCCTTGCCCTTTCCTTTATCCTTCGGTGCGCGTCTAGTCTTCGACGTCGTCGCGTTTACTTCGCCGTCACCTTCCATTCGCGCCCGCTTGGATACCTGTGAGCCCTCTGGAGTGGAAGGATCATCATCGCTTGAGATGGAGGCAGCCCTGCGCTTCGCCATTGCGAACGGTGATCAGAACAAACTCGCGTACTCGACGCGACGCGTCGAGTTGCCACTGTGGCTGGAGAAAAACAAGCATCAATAAAGACGATCCAGGAAATGATCCCGCAATTACGTGTGATCATGCCGAGATAATATATATACGCACATTCAATTGATAGATCAACCGTTTGGTTCATTCACGCCCATGAAGAACATACTCGCAATGATCCTCGCATGGCCTTGCATGTTCAGAGAACGAACGGACTCGTCTTCGCTGCAGTTGCCGCGTGAACTTTCGTCGCTAGGCCAGACTAGTTCGGCTGTTTTCCGATCTAAAATAAGCTTAGCCGACTACAAAGTCGCGGTAGCGCAGCTGCACGCACGTCGCAGTCCCACTCCCCCTTCCACCATTCTCAAACCTTCGCCCGCCTTGGTGCTCCGAGGCATCCACTCTCTTCCCATTCCGCTCTTTACGGCGCCGTTCTCGATAGCGGCTAGTACATGTCGCAGTCTGTCATCTATAGCTCTCCTCCCATCGCTGGACGACCGCCCTACGCGACCGACATCCCAGACTCAGAGTACGAGCAGCGGCCAGCACAGATTCGCAGGATTAGACAACCAGCTCCCGAGAATCCGAACGACAGGACATCTGCTTACAACATGTGCGTGTTTGACTTCGGTTTTGTCATGCTGCATTCGATTGCGCGTTGCCAGCAGAGATGGTCTAAGGACCTTTGCGCATCCGCAAGTTGCCGTTCTATCTAGAATGAAGATCTGACGCAAAAGTACAGGTACGACCAATACCTCGAGAGCGCGAAGCAGCCCCCACGATACGATAACCCATTCGACGACAGCAAATATATGCACGATGTGAAGCAGCCGCAGCGGGCCATTCCCATAGCTGCCCCCCGACCAGGGTACCCGGCCCCCGTCGCGGCACTCAACCTCGCACAGCCGAGGCGCGCAGCGACACCGGAGGGCCGGCAACGGTCCCCATCGCCCTCTGCACTGTCGCCCGAAATGAGCCAGGCATTCCCAAAGCCCCTCACTCTCGTGTCACGGCAGGCATCGCCTGTATCGGGCCCATTGCACAATGCTCCGCACGAACTGCAGCCGTCGATGACACCTATCTCGCCGGCGTTTATCCGCCCGTCGAGTGCCGCTAGCCAGAGACGCGATGTCAAGTTTTCCCCGACGCCCATTCTGCGTGGAGATCAAGAGGAGACACTCTTGCTGAAGCAGGGGAAAGGCGAGGAGTTCTGGCGGAGATTTAGCATGGTCGCTCATGATGATCTCGCACGCAAGGAGAAACCAAGGTAAGCAGGAATGTTTTAGTTGCGTGTTGATGCGATTGAAGGAAATTCCCCCAGTCCTTGGTTGAGGAGCACCTTGGATGGAAACAGTCGCTACTCGCGTTGGGTGTGGATTGTGGGCATGATGCTTCTGACAGTGCGTGTCCCCGCCCTTTCTGTGCGTTCGTCCCTTACAGGATTGTCGCTCTGCAGATCATTGTCCTACTCGTCTGCCTCATCGTTTACAAGGTGAAGTCAGATAACAGCACGAGTAACGTCGTGACTGCGTTGGGTGGCAGCGCGAACGAAGAATACTCATCATCTGCCGACGGCGCCGCGTCTACTTCCCTCTTCGTCTCGCCAACGTATACGGTAGCACGCCGCAGCGACGTCTTCGAGGACGTCGTCCCTACGTCGATACCCGAGCCCATCGCCCACCTTGCCCCTTCACCCCGTGGGTCGCATTCTCGTACCCAGCACCGACGCGGCTCGCATTCTCGTGCACAATACCGGCGCGGCTCGCACTCCCGCACCCAATACCGACGTGACTCGCACTCTCGTATCCAGAGCCGGCGCAGCATCGAGAACGGTACATCGCTAGACTGAGCCCCTGCCGCCGCGCGTCCTTAAAATCTTCCGGCGCGCTGTAGAACAGCTTCCTGGGATTGGTGTCGTCCTTTCGACCCGCCTCCCGTCCGCTCCTTCTTGCACATTCCACTCGCATTGTCGCTCTCCTCGAGGACGCTGTCACGATTTTCTTTACCACTTCATTCGTCTTGTCGATACCCCGCACTTTTTGCCGCACTTCGGACTAGGATTGTTTTCTGCTGACGTTCACATCCCGCGCCAGTCTAACGCTCGCGTACCTCGGTTAGATGTTTCGATTTTTGGTCTTCTGTTTGCTTTCCCCATGTGTTTCCGTGGTTTATGCCTTGGTTGACAATACCTGCGACGCTCTCCTGTATCTACGTACTATTTACGACCCAGTGCAGTGTCGACACTCCCAGCGGACAGAATAGGATGGCACTCTAATTGCCTGCTCCTCCGTAGCCGTAGCTGTAACGCCCCAGTGGAATCCGACGGTGCTTGCCTGTAATGAGACCACCTAACTTGTCTCGGGAGTTTACTAACGATCGCGGCTACTACTTCTGCGACGAAGTTTGCGACTCTGTGAAGGCCTGCTGTTGTCGCGCAGGTGAGAGTATTGCCAATGTATACTACTTGCTGAGGTGACGACTGTTGCTTCCAGATGTCCCCTCTTTTCGTGATCTCGTCTCCTTTGGGTCATTGCTGTGACAGAGAGCTCACAGTCAACTGATCATCAGTGAGAAAATTTGATGCACCGAGGATCGTGCGCAATGCCCAGCCTCATGGCCAATCTGTGCTCAACGCAAGTGAATCTGTGAAGGATCCCGTAACGTGTGCGACATTGATATAATTCGCCCTTGAGCTGAGGTGCGACCGCGGCACCAAGCTAACGTACTACAAGCCGCCCATCGGCCCGAAGCTATCAACTTCGAAAGTGCACGTCGCTCCACCGACCTTCGCGGAGGGGAGCCAGATCTCCGGGATGCTTCTGCGAAGTCTAAGCGGGGTTCCACACGTGCGGCGGAGAAGGGACATCCATACCCTGCTTCGCACGGAGCCGCCGGCGTTGATCTGGCCAGAGCTGAGAGGACGTGCGTTCTCCGACGGCTCGTAGCGCGTGCCTGTGAGTATCGGCTAAAGTTTCTTGCCTAGCGTGCGAGCTTGATGGGTGTCACCGTTGGAGATCAGGATGGAAATACATACAGCGGTACGACTGGGACACAAGCTCCCACTTCGAATGCAAGTCGCGATAGCCTGCGGAACAGACTTACGGTTTATCTGTGCAGAGTAATCTCGTACGCAATAACAAAGTGCCCTGTGACTGTCTGAGACGTATCGATTCAAAGATGATTCTCATGAATATGGCCTCGTCATTCCGCTCGGTGCTCTGCACTCGCGTCCGTTAGTTGCATCAAAAGCATAAAAAAGTACATCAAACTCGGGTTTCTGCTGCAAGTTCGAAGCGCTGAATGTATTCTGATACTGCCATATAGCTTGGTATGAGAGCATTAGATACTTCCATATATCGAGAATGATGCATCAGCACGCATTGTGGGCGAACAGTTTCAGTCAACCCTTGATCGCGGTTAAGGGGGACGTCAGGCCTCCAGTGCTTCCTAGCGGCGATAGAAGGGCCCTTGTCGTTTCCGATTATCTCAATGCAATTGAACGCTATGAGCAAGTTCTGATTCCGAACGCGACTGACTTAGAGTTCGGTACGAGCGCTTTCTCCTAGTGGTACGATGCGCAGGCACAGGCGCACGGAAACTTCTTGAAATGAACTGCGGACATTATCGACCGCAGCTGGGCCTAAAAAGTGTCTGGACAGGATTCAATGTCAAGGTTTAGCATCATGGGGAATTACCATCCTCAACTAGTGCGACCGCAACCATAGGTGGAGTGAGACCTGAGAGAGATTCGCTAATGGGCGATGCAAATGGCCTGGGCACACAAGGCCGATGTCTCTGTCATACCAGCTGTAATTAGAACACAGAAACATCTACACCATCAGATCTTCGTTGGGGTGGAGCCGTTGAGTGCCGAAAAACATGGGGTACCGTATCGGAGGTCAGACTTACTGGGCCTGAGAAACATCCAGAAGACGGTAACATGGTAAGCGCATGTGTGTGTTGCGGGTGGATTGCAAATATAGCCGACCGTGGTTGATGTGGCGCGCCGGGCGGGAAATATGAGGAAAGCTCCCGCGGTGAGAAGAAAGCCTAGATACTATGGTCGACGCTATAATATGTGAGATCGAGCAGAGACCGTGATTATCTCTAGCACGTTATGCCAAATAGTGAGCAAATTGCATCTCGTACCACGGAGTGTCTAATAAAGTGGTGGAATACGCAATCAGTATTTATTCGATAAAGCAGAGCAATGAGATGCCAACATTGTGGCTAAAGTTATCATGCTTTGCTGCACTCATAACCGATCGTGTTTTTGATGGGACGAGATTTGTGCGGCACATAAGCCTACTTGACAGTGACCGACATATCAGGTGTAGAATGGGACAGTCACGCCTTTGGTTTATTTTCTGGGATGGTTAAGAGGAAGGCATTGTGCTCGTATTGAGACGCGCTCACCTCTTAAGCTCCACTAATTGCTGGCAACGCGCCGTATTGACATCTTGGCACAAGCGTCGAGGTTCAAATATGTATATGAACTGTGATGAAATTCAACTTGCAAGGAAGTATAGGAGTGCGACGTATAATCGTACCTATCGTTGGCTTCATTTGAATTGATGAATTGCAGGAAAATTGGCAATAGTGATCAATTAGCCTCGCAATAGTTCTATTCTTGCACTATCTAGCACTTTGCAACGTTAGCATAAGCATTAGATTGTCTGCCAGTGGAAAAGCGAGCCTGAGAGGAGCCCTACATGTTTGTTCCTATCTTTATACGGATCGGCTGGGCAACCTTACAATGTCAAATTCTTCACAACGCACAGACACCCGAATAAAGTATATTAACCCGCCTTTGGAGTATCGAAAGTAGGGCGCTAATTTCCAGCGGGATCAGATCGAGCCAATGCTTCAATTTCAATATAATGCCTGCAGTCGTCGCGTAACTGCAGGGATAGTACGTCAGGCCTAAATTGTAAGCTAGTCATATTAAGGTCCGGAGCCTTTATGAAAGTACGTACGGTGCTCAGCGAGGAAGCGGAAGGCGCAATCGCGAGGCAGAAAGAACAGAACTTGACGAAGTTAATATGAACGTTCAGGCACATCGCTGATGGCGTGTGCTATTTGGACATGATGCACAGTGTCGATCTGTGAGCATCAAATCAGAACTTGCAAGCGACAGCATGCTTGCCTGCAGATCGCACTTCAAATACGAGCCGCCAGACCGCGATTGCGTGATCTGGCGTGCAGCGATACGGTGAATGTCGTGCCAGCACAGGTGCGGGGTTGATCGCAGGAAAATCGAATTACAGATGATAAAGTATGAAGACCGGGGATCTGCATCTCGACAGAGAAACTGTCCATAGGGATCCATAGGAGCACACAGCGGTCTTGAGTAGCGCCCGTGAGACCTTTGACTGTGAAAGAAAAGCTGGTGCTGATACGACGAAAGTACCGAAACACCTTACTCTTTATTGCGATTGCGAGATCCTGTAAGCTATATTTCGTTGACTGAGATGTTTGGCACCATAGCTCGGGATGCAGACGCGGAGAGGAATGGATCGGCTGCGGCTCAGTGTCTTCAGACACCCTGAAAAGGAAGTTACGCGATCACGTGCAAGGACGCATTCAGCAGAGGATTCGGGCCCGTGGCCCTGTGGCGGCACTGCGTGTCTCAGCACTTGGATGAGGCTTCTTCAGAGATAGCGTGCGTTGCCCCAAAGTCCATCGGAAGGATAGCGCTAGCGGTGGTATATCATAACGATGCATTCTTCCTTTAACATTTTGATACTGCCACAGGAAATCTCTGACAATCACATTGCATCTGCGAATACTCTACTGATACAACACTTCAACGTGTGTACATGAAAACATACATTGCTAAGAGCGCAATATTTTCATTGATAAAGGCCCTCAGCCTTTAAAGTATCGACGATCTCCTTACATACGACTAGCAGGGCCTTTCCCAACCTCTCGAAGTCAGAGATCTATACAAAACGCCGCAATGATAGCAACGTCAGTACATCTCGGGATGCCAGTAAAGAAATCGATGTACGCACATCATTATAGACCTGGGCGCTCGCCCGCGTCCACCACTTGCCATTGTGCGGGAACGTCGTCGCGTACACCTTGTGCTCCTTCATCAGTTTCGTCAGGAACATCCCGTACAGCTGCGGGGAGGGCTTGATCTCAATGGGGAAGGGGATCTCCACGCTGACCTGGCAACGCAAAAAAACGACAGCGTCAGTACACGTGCACGGATGACTCGTTGCGTTGGGACAGGCACCATGTTCAGAATCAGTTCGCCATGGTTAGGCGAGTCCAATATCGTAGTCCCCATGACCTCGGCAAGGCGCTTGCCTCCAGCAAGTGCAAGCGACCGGCAGTAGTCGTTGATCTTCTTTTCTCCGCCGAGCCATTCTCTGAAATCCAGGGCTGGAGACACGTGGACGTCAGAGTCATCACAGGACATGAACAGGCCTATAGGAACGCCGATCACTGACCTGGACCATTGCTGAGTGCCGGGACGACGTCAATCGCGCCAAACCCTGTCGGAGTCCACGGCTGTCAGATCGTGTGAAGGGATCTGCCTAAATACGAGCGTACATAAAAATTCCGCCACAAAAGCGGACGCGCTCGCGTTTGGCGTGAGCGCGTTGTAGTTGCACGCAGTCGGGAGGGATGTCTTGATGATGTGCTGATTCCTGCGTGACATCGGACGAAGCTCGCATTCAGCCAAGCCGTCGCTGTTAAATTACGCTAACTTACCTCTTCGGCACATATAGGATCGCACATGCACGTTTCGCGTAGAGCCATTTGTGCAGACTCTATAGCGATACAGACGGCCATCTGTCAACGAGGCATCACTTATAGAACAACTCGTGACGCTCACAGCGACGAAGAAGTCGGGGTCGGCCTTGTGCAACTCAATGTCGACCTCTTGGCCGGCAGAATGTGCGGCATCGATAACACTGTAGACGCCCTCCTCCCTGCAAACCTGCACCATCTCCCGCCAGGGGACGTATACGCCGGGGCCAGAAACGATGCTGTCCAGGACAGCCACGACCTTGCTGTTCGGTCCGCGTTTCAACGAGCGGAGGTGCTCGCGGAAATTGATGAGGATTTGGGCGTGCGTCTCAGGGAACGTCAATGTGAATGTGGAAACTGAGGGGTATGGGCGCTGCCCCGAGATATACTTGACAGCGCGGGTGATGGAGTCAAATGTGGTACTCGCTGCCAAGGACAGAGCGTGAGTGTATGTGGAGCGTTCGAAGAGCAAATTTGCCTACTGGGGACTAGGATGTCGCCCTCATTCCATTCAAAGTTTCTGAGCACGGTGTTCATGCCATTGGCCACGCTGGGCACAAAGACGACTTCATCCCTGTCTGCGCCGAGGAGTTTCGCAATTCGCTCCCGCAATTGGTTCAAGCGTGGCTCGAACTCCATGCGGAGAAAATAGTCTGGATTCGCTTCGATCTCCAAGGTCATTTTGTTGCATTCCTCCAGAACAGGCTTTGGCAATGCTCCAAAGGAACCTAGAGAACAAAACAAGCGTTAGGGACTGCGAGGATGCACTCAGGGAGGCGCATCTACCATGGTTTAGGTTCACAAATTCCTGGTCCAACGCGAAGTGGGGCAGCAACGCATGGCCGAATTCTGGAGGGGCAGACATTCTGCAATAGCGTAGACTTGCAAAGGATCGTACTGGCAGCGTACACGGCTTGGACCGTACCCAGACTGTGCGCTACGCTTAAATGTGACTGATAGCTTACGTCCAGGTTGATGTCCATTCGCACGACTGAATGTCGCGATGGGGAGGAATCCTCCACATTCTCTTGATCAATGGCAATGACCCCGAGCGTCTCTGAGGTCCCTCCACTACCATCCTTGATGGAAATTTGATTCTGTAGGGAAGGGCCGCATGCCACGGCATCCGACGTCTCGGACGTACGGCCTTGAACGTCATATCAGAATTTCGACATCGCAAGAAATTGAGCCAGAGAAGTCGAGGTTGCTCTGTTCCCTGAACCAAATCTGAAACGGCACATTCATCATCCTTCCATCAACATTCGCACAAACGCCACCAGCGCCAAAAAGACTGCGTATCGTGTCGCGGACGTCTGTGCATCAAAACCGGCGAAAACAGCAGGTTTTCTTCCTGGGCACGTGCACATTAAGTGCGCATCGCACGGATCGTTAGCAGAGGCTGCAGAATGGGGAATGTCCCAAAAAAAGTAACAATGAAGCCGAAATGCGAGCTCTGGATACGTGTCGAACAACTCTGAAATGGGCCCAGGATGTACTACTGCGCGTGTACGGTCCATCACTGGAATTGACTGAGGCGGTGTCTCTATGTATACCATTTCGCTTGTCGGAGTACTGGGTGCTGATCCGATGACCAGTGAGTGCATTGAGAGTCGGAAAACTTCTCGGAGGTGAGCCGTCTCAGAGTGGACTAGTAGCCTTGCATGCAGCACAAAGGCGTACCAGCCATCGTTTAGCCATCGTCACTTGACTCCCGCTTAGATAGCTGCTGCAGCTTGGGCGCTGGTCGTCTCGCCGCTGCAAGGGGTGATCCGTTGTTGCCAGAATGAAAAGCCTCGTCAGCTCAAGTTAATGGCAGGAGCGCGAAGTCTGCTCCCGCGCTCTGATAGACGCCGATGACACGATGGGAAGGGTACGTGACAGAAAGTCACGGGGTGTCGTTGGTCCTGTGAAGTTAAGACGGAGATACACTGTTATCGCGATCTGTTCGCGCTCGTCCTCTGCGGTCGCCGGTGCGAAGTACTTGCAGCATCTCGTTATTCTCTCATGACAAACGCCAGACCTGGATACGGATGTACTACGATGCCACGCCCGGACGATCTGCCCGGGCATCCTTCCTTCCTTCGCTTATCCGCACTGCGCAGCAGTGTAAGCGCATAGCAGCCTACATACAATGCTGCATCGCGTACCTGCACGGATGCTTACAACATGTCCCAACTGTTGGGTTTGATGTGCCGGCTGATCTGTTCCAGTGCACTCTACCCCACGGAAAGCATGATTCAGACGCTGCTAGCGGCACGGTAGTGATCGCGCTGGCTTCTGTCTCTTCCACCGGACATCGGATCCACCCAATTTTCACCCTGAATTCCGAATATCGATTGTGAGAGCGCAGGAGCTGATGCACGTTTAACACTCATCAGACGAGACAGCACATTCTGCTGAGGTGGCAATTCCGAATAAGGTGGCTTCACCTTAAAATTGACATGGCGTCTCGGTAAGTGGCTGTCACCGGGATCGTCCTGTTAGCTAATGTAACTAATAGTGGCTGCATGGCTCTTCGAACGGGGGATTTTTCAAGCGATGTCACTGGCCTAGCGTGTTCATTACCACCTTGGAGAGGATCTGATTCTGCAGATCATACCTGCAAGTTGGCTAGATCGGAGATATGTAATTTGTAATGCTCACACATCAAGAAACTCACAAGAACATAGAACCCTCGCCAGGACTATGTATACGCGGAGCGCCACCCTGCGGGGCGATCAATTGATCTGGCAGCGCTTACATCTAGAAGTGCTGTGACCGGAGCCCTGCTTCATGTGTTGCGAGCTACGCCTTCGGCCTCAGTTGAGAATTCGAATCCACAAATCCGGATTCTTACCCCTTCGAGCGATATTTTGATTTATTGAATCAACGCATGCTCCGGTCGCACACCGGAAAAGCTGTCCATCCTATCGCTCGGGGCTGACCATGGGGGGTTCATTCGGCGCATCGCTGTCGTGGTGATGTTGTGATCACATCATCTTTGCGAGAGGGCGGTGGAAGGCTGGGCACTTGCAGACGGGTATATTGTATTCTGTGCAGGTTTTCGACTTCTGACATTCGGACGCCATGATCCAAACAACTCAGTCAACTCGCCTTCCTACCCTCGATAAGCTCGGAGCTTCACTCTCTGCGGACGTCGACGTTGACAAAGTCGCCGCAGACTGGCTTCAGGCCTTCGCGTCCGAAGCCAAGGTTGGCAACGTCGATGGCGTTTTGAAGCTGTTCCTTGAAGACGGATACTGGCGAGACTACCTTGTCCTCACCTGGGATTTCCGCACTTTTGATGGCTCTAATGCGATCCGCCAGTTCCTTGCGGATCGTCTGGCTGGCGCGAAGCTTGATGCCTTCACGCTTACGGACTTCGTTCGCCTGGAACAGCCGTATCCCGATCTGGCTTGGATCGTGGCGATATTCAACTTCGAATCCGACGTCAGCGTCGCGTCCGGTGTAGTGCACCTCGTGCCTACAGCGGATGGGTCGTGGAAAGCGCACCAGCTGTTCACTACGATGGAGGACCTGAAGGACTTCCGCGAGAAGACGGGTTCTCTTCGCAGCGTCGAGCACGTTCCCGGTACTAAATGGGCCGAGAAGCGTCGCCGAGAGGCAGCCTTCGAAGATAGTGATCCGGCGGTGCTGATCATTGGAGGCGGACACAGCGGACTTGAGCTCGCTGCGAGGCTGAAGTATCATAACGTCCCGGTTCTCGTTGTCGAGAAGACTGCTCGACTCGGCGACAATTGGCGCTCGCGGTATGACACTCTCTGCCTTCACTGGCCGATATGTGAGTCATTAGATGTGTCTTCTGTTGCTGCCGCTTGACAGGTTCCTAGGGTATGATCACATGCCATACGTCCCGTGAGTATATCACAGTTAGTAATTCCTGGCCTGCCATTTACGCCTTCTCATCAGGTTTCCTCCTACATGGCCCTTGTACACCCCTTCGCTGAAGGTAAGTACGAGATGATCACCTATGCAAATGAACGCGACTGACTTCATGTAAGATGGCCGACTGGATCGAGTCCTATGCTCACCATCTCGAGCTGAACGTCTGGACTGCGACAACAGCTCTGCAGGCGACCCGAGGTCCCGATAACAAGTGGTCGGTGCTCGTGAGACGCGGTGACGGCACAGAGCGTGTTCTGCGCGTAAATCATCTCGGTACGTTCCCGAACCGACACTGCGGGATTCCCACTGAGTGACCGTCGACGCGGCGACAGTATTCGCTACTGGCCTTGGCGACGCCACGCCAAACATGCCTGTGATCCCCGGGATGGTGCGTGTGCACGTGACCGCGTAGAGGGTGCCTTGCATTGCTGACGGAGATTGCCGTGTCAGGACAAATTCAAGGGCCGGATCATGCATTCGGCCCAGTACAAGAATTACCAGGGCTTCGAAGGGCAAAAGGTCGTTGTCATTGGCGCTGGTAATTCAGGTATGGATCATAGGCTGTATGAAGTGGGCGTCGTGCTGACGCGAAGTGTATGGAGGGCATGATGTTGCGTCGGATCTGGCCAAAGCCAACATAGGTTCGTACGGTTGCATGCTGAGCGCGGGCGTCGTTAGTTGACCATGGTGCTAGACGTAACTATCTTCCAACGGAGCTCCAACTTCGTCATGAACCTCGACAAGCAGTGGAAGCACATGGGCGGAGGTAGGCACCCCGCTATGGAATGAATGAGCTCGACTGAAAACGTTCTCACTGTAGCCCTTTACTCTGAGAACTCCCCGCCTACTCCCATTGCTGATCTCCTTCATCACTCCGTTCCCCATCTCGTCCAGGAGAATGGCCTCGCTCAGCGAGCAGTGAAGAAGATCGTCGAGGGCGATAAGTAAGCAATCCTTGCATCTCCTTGAATGTGTATGCTCAACGGCGTCATCTTGCAGGGAGTTGATTGAGAAACTCGAGGCCGTCGGATTCAAGACGAATCTTGGCATCAAGGATACGGGTGTTCTCATCCTTCTGAAGACTAAGGCAGGAGGGCACTACTTCGGTAAGACCCGCTGATTAACGTCCTGATAACCACCGCTCACTTTGTGCTTAGAAACTGGGGCCAGTCAGATGATCATCGACGGACAGATCAAGCTCAAAAACGACAGCCAGGTCGCATGCTTCACTGAGACCGGCCTCAAATTTGAAAACGGCTCCCAACTCGAAGCCGACACGGTCGTCTGCGCAACCGGGTACGCATATGATGATCCGCGTGCACGATAATTCGGAATAGCTGACGAGAAAAAACTGTGGCGCACGTAGAGTGGGCGATACCAGGAACTCCATTCGTTCTGTGTGCGGGGATGAGGTCGCCGACACGTGCAACCCTATCTGGGGCCTTGACCAAGAGGGTGAGATTCAGGGCGTTTGGCGCGACCTCGGAGTGCCTGGACTCTGGTACATGATGGGTGCGTTGCCCGCCGCGCTTAGTCCGTCGTCGTCGCCGCTGATGCTAATGGTTGATAATTATCAGGCCCCCTCCAAATGGCACGTTTCTTCTCGAAGCTCATGGCTTTGCGTGCGTTGATTGAGTAATCCGTAGCTCTTGTTGCTGACATCGCGTATATCGCAGAGATCAAGGCCACGGAGGAGGGCATCTTCGGCACTCGGTACAGTATCAAGGCGGAATCAGCTTAAGCGGATGCCATGTTCGCCTCGGCCTGAAGGATAAATTTGGCGTTGATAGGGTGACTCCGCGCGGTTATGCTGCTGTGAAAAATGTAAAATGTCATGTCTTCCATCGAACCGAATGCAATGAATGTGTATGTTATTCTTGCTTCAATGCGAGACTGCCACGATGGAAAGCAGAGCGCGAAATCGACCACTGAATGTATGTCACATGTGGGCATCTCCGAGTGTTGTGTTGCATTGATTTCCTCGTATCTTATGTTATTCCTTGGGCTTGTTGAATAATTGCGATGTATTTTTACGTACTGTAATATGTTGCAGTGCATGTCATCGTCAGCGACAACTGAAATAGTTTGACGTGCTGGGGGCCGTCAGAAGGACCGGTCTCTTAGCGGCCCTAATTAGTAATTCAAAAGCAATAGCCTTCCATTGATATGTCTTCTATCTAACCGAATGAAGTGGATGAGTATGTTATCCTTGTTTCAACGCGAGACTGCCACAAAGTAAACTATAGCACGCGAAACTGATATCTGTATGAGCATTTCGTGTCGAATGGCGTTAATTTTTCTCATCGTAGTGTGTCATCTCTCGGGGCTTGGTGAATGATTTTTCAGACTTTCAGTGCCGATCATCGTCAGCGATGGCCAAAATAGCTTGACGTGCTGCGCACCGTCAGATATTCCGGTCTCTTAGTCGGAGTCCCAGCAACTCAAAGGCGACGGTGTTTACCGAACGCTAGTGCGATAGGAGGGACTTGACCGTGGACTGACGGCATCATCTTCATAGTCACCCATGACAGCCTGAGGGTCACTAACTGGCAGTTGCGGCCTTGCGGGGCCGAGATGAAACGCTTCCAATTGCCACAAACATGCAATGCAATGGACTCCATGCCCGGGTTTCTGACCGACGCACCAGGTACAGGTGATCAGCGTGACTCCTGCACTAGTGCGTGAACCTGACACGGAAACTTTGAGGAACTTGACGCTGGCATCGAAGAAGTCGCGAAGATACCATGACAGCTCGGGCACTCGGACTACTTCGCAAAGACAAGGACGGCACCTCCCTGCCGCAGCGCCGGCACTGTGGGCCTCATGGAGTAAGTGAATCCCACAGATCTTGCCCGGGCGCTAGGAAGTTATCTTTGGGCAACCTCTTCATACATGCAGGAGAATCAGAAACTATGCATCTATTGTTACAGATACAGCCGAACCGTGATGTGTCTGAAAGGACAACGGTGATGACATTAAATGTATGGGGCGTAGGCTTTCATGACGGTCTACGTGTGGGATGCGTATGGGACTAAGGAGCGAGCTACATGCGAGGTCATGACAGTGAAACATAAATTGTATGAGAAGGGTTCTGGCTGGCGCCGTAGGGTACTGGGCAGCGAAAGGTGGCGCCTTGTCCGATCAAACCTTCACAAAGAGCTTCTTGCTGAACATCAAACGCACAGGAAGCAGAAGCGCGGCAGCAACGATGGGCACGAGCGCGCACCAGACGATCAAGTACCGGTACGCCCTGCCCGTGTCCACGCCGATACCGTACATTGCGGCGGTGTCGGCGATGATTCGGGATCCGATAGGGACCGCGAAAATGGGAGGGATGACGTTCATGAGGAACTGAATGGCCACGGCCGATCCCAGCTTCTGCATCCCTGTATGGGCGGATGACATCAATCAGTAACGACACACACACGGGCGTAGCGAAGCGAGTTGACGTACCGACAATCTTAGCGGTCGTGGGTACAGAGAGAGGCCAATACGCTGCAAAAATAGCGCATCAGTCAATAGAAGAAGACTGTACTGACTGAGTTGATGTCTCACGTCCACTGAACAAGCCCCAGAAGATGGCAAAGACCATCATGACTCCGATGCTTTCAGCGAAAAGCCATATGAAGATACACATGAGGCCGGTCAGAAGGTGCATGATGATCAGAACGTTAACGGGGCCTGCTTGATCAGCGAGGAAACCGGCAATGATACGGCCAATTGCATTGGTCGCTGTGGCCACCGACAGTACACCGGAGGCTTGCGAAGACGTGAGACCGATGGCAAGACAGTAACCTGATGTTTAAGAGTCAATTAACCACGTGATTATGTGAAAAGCAGGTAACGCACTTGGGATGAGGAATAGAGGAGTGACATAACCAAAGAACTGGAGGAAGCAGAACGCCAAGTAGAATCCGTACCCAGGGATCTTGAATACGCTCAAGTCGAAGAAGTGATAGTTTACGTGCTTCTTCGCCACCGTGCGCTGGCGCACCAGGAGCACACCGATCCCACCTACGAACAGGGCTAGGAAACCAAGGAACCGCAGCGCCCATTGTGGGGAAGTGCGATTTATGATGGCTTGACATACGGGTGAGAGGACAACGCCACTGATGCCAGTACCGGACTTGAGGATGAATGCACGTTCCATGAGCAAGCTGAAGGCGTGTAGAAGCATTAGACATATGGCTTACGCTGGCAATTCCAGACGCAAGGCTGCGTCTCTTCTTGAACCACTGAGAGGGCAAGGCAATCGCAGGAATCCATGACATAGAAATGCCAATGCTACAAATGAAAGAATCAGATGAGTCTGACTGTGCTATGGAAATAATAAATATACTCACCCAAACAGGATGCCTTGCGAGAGCAAAAGCTGCCAATACTTGGTGGAGATTGACGCAAGCTCGAATGCCACCGCAATCATGAGGACGCCGACGATGATTGGGGCGCGAATACCGAATTTCGAGATAAGGATATTCGAGAAGGGACCGATTGCGAAACCGAAGCCCATACCGCACCCACCAACGAAACCAAGTTTGAACTCGCTGATACTGTGAAACGGCGAGCTCTCGTCGGCCTCGTATGCGTCCTGGAAGACTCCCCAAATGGTGGCGATACCAAAGCCAATGAAGCTAATGAGCCATGTCGCCACCACAACCATCCATGCGTGCAGACCGCCATCCGGTGGCTCGTCAAGGGCCGGGAGATCGACCTCTTGGGACTCATCGGCATCCTTACGCGTAGCATCAAAGGACGATGGTGGCTTCTCTTCGTTCATGGCCACAGTAGGCGTTTCTGAAGCAGGCTGGGAAGATAGTGGCATGATGACAATCAGAGTGCAAGGAGCAAACGATATTATTGACGGTCCGTTAACTACGTACTGCACGACCCGCGGACCAACGGCTGCTTGCAAAGACAGAAGATGCAAGTCAGGTGCTCGAAGGACGCCTCATAGGGGGAAACGGGATTATTGAGTGTCATTGGACTCGGGCATTGGACCGAGCCATCATTCGGAATTGAACTGAGATGTCACACCGCAGGACTGCTGGCCGACACAGGATGTCCGCGAAGTCGGCTGATCCTTGGGAACGGGCAGGCAGCACGCCTATCAGACAAGGCGGAAGAATCCTGCCAACAGGCGTTTCAGCAAAACTTGCAGCCTGTCCTGTTGCGAAAATAATGCGGAATCGAAGCATTGAGCCGCGCTGATCTCCGTGCTGGAGCTCGGCCAATATGCGGGGGGCGTGATGGAGCAGTACTTGCCGCAATGTGGTGCCGCCTTGTCGTCGTCTTGTCGTCGCCAGCGTTCCAGACCGACCGGCCTTCTGAGATCACGGAGGGGAACCAGGCGGTGCGCCAATTCCGAATTATGGCAATTCGGAATTCAAGACTGAATTCCGAATGCACTTGTTTCCATCGCTTGTTCTGTCAGGCGCATGACCAGCATGTCCGACGTCCTCGCGGTGGCATGTGCAGCTATTATTACGCCGCCTTGTTCCGAGGGAAATGAGGATGCGCTTGTGGGTTCCCGGCGTTAGATGGACGGAGTGGCCATAGGAAGGGCGGCGCGTCTCCTTTTTAGGACGTCTTCAGGGCATTGGGCCTTCGCGGATGCAGTTTTTCAAGAAGAACGCCGTTACAGGACACCCCGTCACAGAGTCACGCAGTGCCATCAGCGCGTCCCGGGTCCTGATCCCGGCAAGCAAGCGAGCTCACGAGGCATCAAGCGAAACACCTCCCATTCTCTCGTCACAGCTTCCATTTCTTCAATTCACTAAGCAGGCGCATCTACGTATATCGCAGATTTTCCGGCTTTCAGTCGGCCTTCCCCCAACATTTGACAAACTTGCACCGTATCAGTTTGCACTGGGCATTGTCAGAAACACCAACGCCGCCGGACTTTTGTGATGCCACTCCTAATTTGTTCCTAGACTTTACTGTCTTGGATCCGATGACTCGGGTGCTTGGCGATTCCATCGCGTCAAGTGAGGTTTCCAACGAATAGCTGCGCTAACATCATGATCGAATGCACTCCAGACCACAATCTAAGCTCCTTGGCCACAGGCGGCGTAGACTAAGAATGTCAAGGTGGAAAGTTCGAGTGCTGCACGGTTTCCAGGCGCGCCTTCAAACAAGACAACAAAGATAGTCGAATGGTACGTTTGATAGGACTAGTAATGATGGACAACAATATGAGCTTCAGTCATCGAGGAGTTTGTTCCTTTTTTCGGAGGCGAGGGTCGAGACTTGACGACGGACAGATATCTTTTTATTGCGTTGGCGACCATTTGAGGGCGCTGACAGTGACGATTGGATATTGATGGTCAGGTTGACGAGGGCATTACCATTTTTGGCCACTATTCCGAGCGTGCGAGTGCAGAGGCAGTATGTTTGAACGGTGAGTCTCCTCCGACATCCTCATGCGCATATGGAGTAAAGGCTCATGAAATCAATAGCATCAGAAGACCGGCGGAACACAATCTTGGCTTCTTTTTACTGGTCTTTAGAACCATAGCGGACTATCAGAGATTCGTGGGCGGGAAGGGTCGATCTGATCAATGTCACAACGTCCGCCGGATATGGCCCCCCTGGATCTATGGACGACGTCGCGCGGAACAGACGAGACCTCCATACTCACGCTGTTCGCTGCTGTGACGGTATTGGTTTGATGCTATGAGCACTTCCTTAGCCGATATCGCATCTACTCGGGCCGCTCTCAAGATTGCCGTCAACAGCCAAACTAGATCTTTTCTGCGCTTCACACTGGATATAAAGGCTCCTACATTACCCGAATTACCAGCCTCTCTTTCTCCAATTTCATCCACTCGACATGTCCCCGAATTTCTATACTTCTCTCAGCGAGAAGCGACCGGTGGCGATCGTGAGTCAACCTCTCTTCATTCTTGCACTGAATGGGTGAGCTTACGTTGCCCGACATTTCAGGTTGGCATCGCTGCCCAGCTTCCCAGTGGAACACATGCACAACATGATCTTGACTACAAGCAGTTCGTCGAATTTCTCCTCAACAAGGGGGAGGCATACGAAGAACTCCCTCGCGAACGATCAAACTCAACGTGGTAGGTTTGATTCCTATGCATCCCTTTGTGGAAATCTCATTGATCTTCTTGAAGTTGGTCGGAGGATGCCTCGAGCCGCAATACTTCCCCGCATGGCTCATTCTTGAAGGATACTGGATCCTTCGATCATGTTGAATTCGGAATCTCTAATGAAGAAGCACGGAATATGGCACTCAGCACGAAGAAGCTTCTTGAATTGTCGTTCTTGTCCCTGATTGATGCTGGGATCAATTACCGGGGCCAGAACGTGGGCTGGTACGCTTCAGGCACAGCACATGACGTATTAAGCGTCGCGGAGCTGGTACGTTACTATCTCTACCTCCGTGAAAGTCGAGACTCGTAGTAAGAATGCGACAACTTATAGGACGATCAAGAAGGAAAGAGTGCCTTTGCGAGCATCCCATGCCTCGCAGACGAGATTTCCCGGCATCTCGATCTTCGTGGGCCATGTGTGCCGATTGACGCGACATGCAATTCAAGCTTGACGGCCTTGCACTTGGCCGTTCAGGCGATCCGTGCTGGGGAATGCGACGCCGCCGTGGTTGCCGGATGTCATCTCGTTCGGTGCGCACTCTTGATCACTTGCGCTGTTGACGTCATCTCACAATTTCTTGCGCATCAGGTTTAGCAATTTCGCTCAGCAGCTTTCTGACTCGGCATCAGCTCGGGAGTGTGCATCCAGGCTGTTCGATGCCGCGGACGGGTGAGTTCCCAAGAAGTGATGCGATGCGCTCCGTCTCTGAACGAGCTTTGACTGTTTTCAGGCTCGCCATTGGCGAAGGCGCCATCGCTGTCGTCCTGAAACCATATGACGCAGCAATTCGTGATGGTGACCACATCTATGGCAATGTGAGTTCGCAGGTCTAGAATATTTCAGATTGCGAAACTCATGCAATTCGGAATACCTATTCGTTTTCAGATTCTTGGGACAGGTATCAATGCGTCTGGTGCGGTAACACCCGTTAGCCACCCGGGCTCTGACATGCGTGTGGATGCGATGCATCGGGCATACCTTGGCATTGATTCCGAACCGAATGATGTCGACTATATTGAGATTCACGGAGTTGGTAGGTGCATTTCCTCCCGATTACATGCGCGTCTGTTCATCCTCCACAGGCGCTTTTGCAGACGACAGCTGGATTTCCCAGAATTTTGGGCGCGACAGAGAAGTGCTGATTGGCAGCGTGGCAGGCAACATGGGGTACGTTTGACGGCTTACCCTATAGGAACGTTTGTTGATCCACGCGCAGGCATCTTGGCAACGTCTCTTTCCTTGTATCCTTATGCAAAGCCTGTTCGATGTTCGAGACCGGAGTCATCCCACCCAGTGTCAACTTCCCGAATGGTGCCTGGGACAAGTGCAACTTGCGCGTCCCGCTAGAGCCAACACATATTAAGGCACGTTCTCCTTCAGGGAAGGTTACCATCTCGATATCGAGTTCCGGCGTGGGCGGAACAAACGGTCATGTCGTCATGCAGGGCATCTTGCCTCAGGGTGTTGATCAAATGGACGTCCAAGAGGCTGTTCACTCTACTCTGCTCGTTGCAGGAGGCCTCACACCGCGCTCTGCAAGCGCCGTCGCTGCTAATCTGGATTGTCTCTCCGATGCGTTCGCGGATCAGCTAGCAGCACTCTCGACGATCTGCGGTCGTCGTGTAAGGCAGATGACTTGGCGGTCGTATGCTGTCACTCATCCAGGGCAGAAGATTCCCCGTTTCTCCTCGCCCGTGTTTGTGCCGCATGTAAGGCAACCCATGGTCTTCGTCTTCCCTGGGCAAGGGCCTCAGCACATAAACAGTAAGTATGTCTCACGGTGCTGACGTACACTGAAGGCTGAGCTTATTCCATTATAGTGGGCCGGCAATTATTCCACAGGTACACGGTCTTCCGCGACACGATCCTTGAATTGGACGCATGTTACCGAGATGCGACTGGAATGTCTCTTATCCAGCAGGTTGGTCTGTTCGATGATGTCCACCCCCTGCAGGTGCTTCCTGCGATCTGGCCTTCGTCGATCATCTTCCCCGCTATGGCGATGATCCAGATCGCGCTGTACGATCTTCTTCGCAGTCTTGGTCTGCGCGCAGATGTATTTGTCGGGCATTCCGCGGGAGAGACTCCGATGCTCTATGCGTCGGGTGCTGGCCCCAAGCGCATGGCTATGGAGATCGCGATTGCACAAGGTCAGGCTTTGTCTGCGGTTGAGAAGGCCGGCGGGGCGATGGCGGCACTGAGTTGTGATGCTGCACAAGCTCGCTCCATCATCCACCTTGTGCGCCCGACAGGAGAGCGGGGCATCCTGGATATCGCGAGCTACAACGCTTCGGGTGCAGTTGCGATCTCTGGGCATGAGTACCTTGTCGACAGAGCCGTCGAGATTGCTGCGTCTCGTGGGATCTCCGCCCGGAAGCTGGCCACTCGCGTCGCTGTGCACTCGGGTCTCATGGATCTGTGCCAAGCAGAGTACTTCTCTCGCATTAAGGAGATCTTCGCCCGGTACCCTGGAGAACACAAGCCGCAGGTTACAACCTACTCCACTGCCACTGGTGCGCTTCTCGAAGGGTTTACTGCCAACTACTTCTGGCACAATTTCCGGGACCCCGTCCACTTCGCCCAGGCGTTCGAAGCCATTTGCCAAACATGTCCTCATGCATCCTTTGTCGAAGTCAGCCCTCATCCCGTCCTATCGACGTACATGCAGGAGATGGGCGCGCAGCCGTCCTCCGTGGTGTGTCCCATGTCTCGCTCAAAGAAGTACGAAGACTTCCAGGAGGAAAGACAGTTTTTGAGCTGCCTCGGGAAGATCGTTGCGATGGGCTATAACTCTGTCGACTTCCATATCCTGAACGGCCAAGACACCATCTCTCACTCTATCGAATTGCCACCTTATCCATTTGGTAAACGCCAGCTCGGATCCCCACCTCCTTCGCCACCTCCAGACAGTCCACGCGATGCCCTTCGCGCCACCGTACTGCACAGTTTGGATATCGATCCCTCTAGTTTCTCTGACGACGCACCCCTCTCTTCATACGGACTTGACTCTCTAGCAGCGGGACGGCTTGCATTCGCTCTTCGGCCATTCGTGACGCTCGCATCGGCTGACTTGCTCGAAAAGGTCAGCTTGTTGGACCTCGAACGTCGCCTCGAAGAAAAGCAGACCGGCAGCGAAGCTACGGAGAAGGTCGCACCGTCAATCACATACTTCCAGTGGGATGAGGTGCACAAGTCGGGACAAACAGTTTTGAAGCTCGTGGACAATGGCGAAACGCCCTTGATCGTGCTTCATGGCGCCAGTGGAAGCGCTCTGCCGTTCATATCGATTCAAGAAAAGTTCACGACATCCCTCTGGGCACTGCAGACCACGCCAGAGACACCGAAATATCCATTCACCGCATTCTGTCGCTTCTACTATGAACAGATCAAGGCCGCACAACCTCAAGGGCCGTACCGTCTCGGCGCATTCTGCGCGAGCACGCTCATGACGAGTGTAATCGCAAAGATGTTGGAGGATAACGGAGACGAGGTCGTACAGCTGTGCTATATCGATCATTTCCCTTTGCTCTGGCTTTCACCTCTGATTCAGCCCGACGATGAGGCGATGCAGCTGCGGAAAGCTGGGCCGTCTCTCATACAACGCCTCCTCGACTCGATGCTTGCATTGTACCGAGCTGATCCGTCGCCAGCGCGGCACCGCGCTGCGCAGGACTGGGAGAACGCGGCGAACGGTTTGGAGGCACCTGCGCACGTACTCGACTGGTGGGAGACGTTCAACAACTTGCACGTCGGCATTTATGAGTTCTTCTTCGAGCTCCTTCCTCCTGAACAAGCTCCGACGCTTTCTGCATTGCAGGAGGCTCTGTGCCAGTGGATGGCATCGATCAAGGCGCCGAAGACGATCTACGTTGCACAAAAGGGTTACCTCGCATTCATTCCTGAGACTGGGAAGGCTGGCTGGGAGCAGTACGGGATCGAACGCGTCGCTCCTGACGCCAAAATCATCACGGTGACCGGCGGACACTTCAATGTCTTAGACGATGCTGCGTTCATCCAGACCGTGCAGACAGAATGGTCTCGGCGATAGATAGATGCCTGTGTGTCGGACTCCGTAAGTAACGAAATTGTAGATTTCCCTTCATAGCGTGTGTAATTCAAATGTACCTGTATCACATCTGCTTAGCTGGAATCATGTAAGATTCTCGATACCAATTTAGACTTCGGAACGCAATACTGTCTTTTCACGGTGTTAGATGGTCTTCACTGTCATTTGCTGAACGGTTCCGCAAGTGATGCTGAGAAATCGACGGTGAACCTCAGGATCAAGATTGTGCCTGAGAGAGGACTGCAAGCTTCCAGCTGAACTTCAACGAAACAACTTCAAGGAGCAACTTATCAGTATGCATGGGCGCTTAGATGCCTAGCGTTAACGCTCGAGACTGCTTCACGCATCGCGTCGCAGCCAAGGTCGCTTTGCAGCCTTCATTTCTCGCGAACACGTTCCAATTTCTCATCTCGCTCGTTCGGCTGGAAGACCTTGGACAGCCCATACCAACTTGCTGTGTACTTGCTTAACAACTGAACCACAATATGGACGATGCTGATGCTCTTGAGGCTCTTTCCAACATTCTCACTCGCTTGACCGATAATCCCTATGACATTACATTGCACGCCGAGAACGTCCGTTTTTCTCGTGAGACAGGCATGGAGGACCAAATAGAGTCTGCTCTGGAAATGGTCACTGCTTTTTGGGCTGCAGGAGACTATGTTTGGATCCCTTTGATCGAACACAAATTGCAATCAAGCAATCTGGAGTCTGCTGACGATCTCCGTGCTGTGCTTGACTTGTGCGAACGTGCCGAACAAGACTATCTCTGTGAGTAATCTTACATATGGTTTGGACTGTCGTTTGACTCCATTAAAAGCCATCCCGCTCCTGGAGAAGCACCTGGATCTTCTCATAGAGCGATATGAGCATTTCGGCACGCTCGATACCAAGCCGAACGACCTCGAAGAGTTGTTCTCAACGGAGTGGACACAATCTAAAATGAATGAGGTGGTAGCCAAAGGCATCGGACATCTCACGAAGGTAAGCCTGGCCACCGACCGACAGCATCACCACGTTGTGATGCCGTTTGCCAGGGTCATTTGCTTTGGGAAAAACAGAAGGAATGGGAGCTCGAGGTTCTTCAGACTGCGCCTCCGGAGGAAAAGTTAGTTACAGCTTCACCTTGAGCGAAGGGAAACTCACAGCTTCTACCCGAATAGGGTGCAGCTCGTCAATCGGATCGAGTCTATGCTACTAGAACGCTTGCAGCAGCCTCATGCCGGTAAGTCTGACTCTGGTTGAAGTGCTTCATGGTACCCATGATGTATCTTTCAGCCCAGGATTCAACGTTTCAAGCATACTCTTCATTCACAACCAGCTACAAGCCCCCTGACCAGTATGAGGCACTGCTTGTCAGCGCCTCGAAGCTCCGCTCACAAGCGAGGAAAGCATTCGAAAGACGCGAGCAGTATGAGACGTCTCTTGTAAGTCTACTGCTCTTATAGCATGAAACATATTGGATGAACGGTCGATATAATAGGAACAATCCGGCTTCTCATTGGAAGCATATGCGTATTACACCACCGTTGAGCGTCGCAAACAGAAGCCTGATCTGTTCGTGTTGAAAACCTTGTACGAACGAGCTATCGCGGAGGCAGACAAGCGTCGCTGGGAGGGTGATTCAACCGCGGAGGACGCTCTTAGATCATTCTGGATCAGTCTCGTTGACTTTCTGGTCAGTAGGCTCCTTTGCTCGAACGTCCACATGTTTACCCATCTATCAGAGACAACAAGGTGTCGATGATGATCTGCAACTGGCAACGTTTAAACGAGCCGTGCGCAGCGTACCAGCGGCCGGAGAAATATGGGCTCGCTATATGCGCTTCTTAGTCAGTATCCGTTGGCATGCCACGTGGAATCGCTCTTATGAGATTCCCATTTTGCAGGAGCGCATTGCAGACTCGTCAGAAGATGATGTACGGGCCGAAATCCGAGGTAAGTATCTGATGATTGTGCCATTCTGATGCTCATTGCATGAATGGCAGCTGTATATGAGAAGACGAAGACCATTACACCACTCCAATCAGACGTGGAGCAGCTGGTCCCCGTCGTCCTTGCTCGTGCAGGTTACGAGAAGCGGCAATTCGAAGCAGGGGAAACAGGTAAGTTGTGCATATGCCATAGCGAGCTGACTCTTACTCTTACCACTGATCAAGGAGAGCAAGGTTTTGATACCTTAATTGAAGTCGTCATGGACGGTGTCACGCGAGTGCGGAAAGGTATGCTTACGTTCACGTTACGCACATAAGAGCCATAGTTGACTTTGGCAGTGTCACCGTCTGGGGACCTAAGACTTCGGATAGAGAAGTTCTTCTCGTCGGTCGTATGCATTCCAACATGTCCAACTGTACATATTCTGAAATGTCTCTTACCAGTGTCTCAAGTTGCCCGACCTCGCTGAGCACGCTCTGATATTATGGGAAGATACTACAAAGCACTACAAGACAAGCTATCTTGCCTGGACATCCTACACGGAGGTGCTCATGTACGTTTTCAACAATCTGTTTTTGTGAGAATGCTGCGCTCATCGACACGTGATGTCCGCAGCAAACAAAACCTCTATGAGGATGCAAGGAGGGTGTTCCAAGATATTTGCATGAAAAGCCTTGACTGGCCTGAGGCGATGTGGGATGCGTGGATCAATTTTGAGCAATTGTACGGCACAGTCGATGAGATTGATCTTTGTCTTGACAAAATCCAGTATGCGCAAGCCCAGACCAACGCTCGGCGTGCGAAGGTGTGTTTACTTCTACGTGAAAATGTAAGCGTGGGCTGATTGATTCGCAATAGGAGGCAGAGAAAGCGCAACATGCAGCTATGCAGCTTATCGCTGAGCAGCAAGCGAATGCGACATCGGTCTCCGAGATACCACCACCTGCATCAACTCAGGAAGAAGGCGAAGTGGTCCCAATGGCTGTCGATTCCACTAAACCATCTGGCACAGGCGCAAAGCGGAAGGCGGAAGATGAAGTTGCATCTGAGGAGCACAAAAAGCAAAAGATCGGTGAGTTAACCTCAGCCAGTACATGTTAGGTTGTGTCTGACGAGTGCTACAGAGGCCACGTTGAAGCGGTGAGCATATTTGCTGTCAATTAATATTGATCGACTCATGGAGACCATCATTTGTAGAGATCGCGAGAACTGCACAGTGTTCGTGGCCGATCTGCCGTCAGACGCACGGGAAGACGACCTAGCGTCGTTGTTCAAAGATGTGCGTAGCTCTAACTGGCACTGAGGCTAATGGCTGACCATCTGCTCAAGTGCGGCCCTATCCGAGAAATTAAAGTAACACACTTGCCGAATGCTCCCGTAGCGACTGTCGAGTTTATGGAGCGGGTACGTTTACCAATTTGTATGGCGGGGAGTTATGAACGGGACGCTTCAACAGGAAAGTGTGCCGGCGGCATTGACTAAGGACAAGAAGCGCATACACGGAGAAGAGATCGCAGTTCATCTCGCGTGGAAATCGACATTGTATGTCACAAACTTCCCGGAGAAGGCCGATGATGCATATATTCGCAGTCTCTTTTCTAAGGTAGCGGCCTGTCGCGTATGCATGAAGTGAAGATAGCGCTGACATAGTCTTGCAGTATGGCACGATCTTTGATGTGCGATGGCCGAGCAAGAAGTTCAAGAGCACGCGGAGGTTTTGCTATGTGCAGTACACATCACCAGTATGTTTTATAAACTGTAGTGAGGTCACTGGATATTGACCATCCTAGCTTGCCGCACAAGCTGCCTTGGAACTTCACGGCCAGGAGCTGGAGCCAAGCCTGCCCCTCAGCGTATATATCTCGAATCCTGAACGCAAGAAGGAGCGGACAGACGTCGATGCGAATGATAGAGAAGTATACGTTGCCGGGTTGAGTAGATTCGTTACCAAGGAGGACCTGGAGAACCTCTTCAAGACAGTATGTAGCTCCGTGACATGCTTTGCACTCATGCTCACTCTGCCTTATCACTTAGTATGGGCCGATCAAGGAGGTACGGATGGCCTTGGACAAGGATGAGCGTCCAAGAGGCTTCGCGTTCGTTGAATTTGAGCAGGAGGTGAGTGCATCGTCCATTAGACCATATACACAAGCTGTATCTTCCCTTTAGCAAGACGCAGCGAAAGCTCTGCATGCTAACAATGTCGAGCTGAAGAGACGCCGCATAGCCGTTACGCTTGCTGATACGCGTGTTCGTGCTAGAAATCGGTTTGTGTATAATAGCTTGAGATTGGTCGCAGAGAACTTACGTATCGACAGTGACCCAAACAAGCGAGCAGACATACGTAGTCGATCCGTGCGCGTGCGCAACCTTCCTCCCAACACACAGGAAGGCTTGCTGCAGCAGGCACTAGAAAAGTTGGCTCCGTTGGAGCGCATAGAAGTGTTCGCGGATAAAGCTGAGGCTGAGGTGCTCTTCGAGAATGCTGCAGTAAGTGGACATTGATGATCAACATGTCTGCATCCCTTCTGACGTGAAAATGGCCTTGCATCCAGGATGTGGGCAAGTTGCTCCTGCGCTCCGAGCCTATCGTGTACAATGGCAATACACTGGAGCTTGTGGCAGATACTCCTGGAGCTACATCTTCATCGCGCTCTGCAGCGCTGCCACCGACTGCAGGTGGCATGTTCATTCCGCGCACAGCTGTGTCGAGACCGAGGGCAGGTCTTGGGAGCAAGAAGCGTGTGACAACGGTTGGGGCAACGAGCTCAGCGCAGAACGGCTCGCAATCATCGCAGCATGCGCAAAGCGTCTCAGCAGGAGTGCAATCGAGCAAGGGACAAGACGATTTCAGGAAGATGCTGAGTGGTGGGAAGTGACGTCAGGTCGTCGAATATGTAACATGATACCCCGTGGTAAGGATATGTACAAGTACAAGCTGCTGCATAGTTGCTTGCTTGCCATATCGTATTAAGTCTCCATGTAAATCGGATTTGCGAAGAAGCTATATAAATGCTCTGCAGCTGCACGTGTTCGCTGGACGGCGTCTCAGTCAGCCTCAGACTTTGGGGCCACACCTTGCTCTCTTTCCGTCTTGCGCTTGAGGCCACAGCCGCAGGGGTTGCCACTCCCAGCTTACGGAGAGAAACCTTTAAGGAGTTAGCATTCAATTATCCTCAGGCTGTCTTGAAGTGCCTTGAGCCTGTGTCCTGAGTTATCTGAAACCTTGCAGATCTATTGGCACCAAGTTCCATCGTGACTGCCATGGATAATTCTAGTGCCACTTCCGATTATCAGGAAAGTGTAACGCTCCGTTTTGAGTGGGTAATTCGCAACGTCAAAGCGATTTACGAATCAAGGTGGGAGATTTGCCATCTCTTTTCACATATTAGAATGCATTTGATGGCGAAGCTATACTTTGACTTTTCACGGTCATCAGTAAAGGGGAATCGAAGTCCAATGTTATGAAGTCCGCCAAGTTCGGAAGAAGACGTTGGCAGGTCAGTGGTAAATAGGTATCCTTCTGTGCAAGCGCTACACTGCCTTCAGGTGTTGTTCTACGCCAATTCTGGCTCGGTCAGTGCCGAAGGGCATACGTACATAAGTTTATACCTGTCTTGTGAGGTACGTAAAATGATCGACTCAAGGTCATGCTGGTACACATGAATGGCTTTCTTCAAGCCTACAGCCGAAGAACTTGAAGATGCGGTTGACAGCAAGTGAGTCGCACGCTATAGTGGTTTGCAAGCATGTTCAACAGGGGTAGATGGGTTCGTGATGGCGCCTACAACTTCGGATTCGAGCTGCGAAAGTCAGTGCTTCTGCAAGCGTGTGACTTCGCATTGACGGCTAGTCCAACAGCTTGCGAAAGACTGTCCTGATCAGTGATAAAGAGGCCCATGACCACTCGTTCACTCATCAGGTATGTACGGTAACGACTTCGTATAATGACATATACTGATGTTACGAGCAGACCCAGAACTGGGGATGGGCCCAATTTGCTCGCAGGAACGATGTCTTCAATCAACCATCAGTAAAGCAGCACGATACTGTTCTTGTGATATGCTCTATCACTACTACTCCAACGTCTCCAACGCCTCCTCCAGCTATACCCCGTCGTCTCGTGCCACGGGACCTGATCGATGTGATGGGTGGTCTGCTCGATGAGTACGCGTTTGTAAGCTGGTGTCATACACAATAACTGATTTATTTCAGCCCTATCTACTCTGACGTTGAGTTCATCCTACCAAGGAGAGGTAGGAGCAGAATAGATGCGAAGAAGATATATGCTTCCCGGAAACTGCTCACGAGGGTAGAATATTTCGCCACAAGTAGGTGCCTAACGTTGAAGCAATCCATGTAATTCTGATATACAACATCTCTAGTGTTCCAGTCCGGCTTCTCAGAGGGCTTATTAACCAATGCCTCCAGTCAGCTCTTCGACGTGGATTCTTCAGGAGACACCACCTCTCTTATTCGGCGATTTGACGACTCGGATGAGGAGGAAGACGAAGATGATTTACCAACGAAAACTCCAACCGAAGCATCATCCGAGACCATCGGAATTACCCCTTCTACGGAGAGGCGACAAATTTCTGTGGACAGTACAAGTACAAGAACGGATGCATCCCGGACATCGGTAAGAGATGCTGCGGGGCAGCTTCACAGCGTAGACAGTGACGCAATCCATGCGCGTAACGTGCGAGCCAAGCTGTCTCATCCATCGTCTCCTAGGAGCGAGGCCCATCCGCTCGAGCAGCAGGATCCCGATAGCAACACGATCGAGACCTCCCGCGAGGACCCTTTCGTATTCGGACCGAACAGAATCCGTATCGTAGTTGAAGATGTCGCTTATACTACCTACCGTGCGGTGCTCTACTACGTGAGCTCTCTGCCGGCCCTTGCGTTTATCATTTGTACGGGCTGAACCTCTCGCGCAGATCTACACTGACAAAATCGTTTTCGCACCCCTCTCCTCCTCATTCATTCTTTCTGCTGCTACCAGTGCGAACAATTCACCGGTGGCATCTAGCTCGTCCAGCCAAGCGAACGTTATATTTAGCCAGCCTCCAAGCAACCAGCAGTCGGAAAGTTCCGCAGCAGGGTTGACGAGCGTCTCAAAGTCGCGCAGGGAGTGGATCACACAATGGGAGAGGAAAAACGGTTCAGGACGTCCGTGTCCTTGTTCTGCGAAGTCTGTGTACAGGCTGGCAGACAGTACGTACCACCGGAGACTGCCGATGCTTTCTAAGTCCACTACGTCTATATCTGTGCTGAACGTCCTCCTTCCCTTCACAGGGCTTGACTTGCAGGAGCTCAAGCAGCGAGCTCGCGATTACATCGTCAAGTCGCTGACTGTAGACAATGTCGCGTATGAGGTCTTCTCGACGTTCTCCGCGGCGTTCGAAGAAATTCGCAAGGCACGTCCTCTGCATATCGGGCACAGGAGGTTTCTTATATTAATGTCCGCCGGTCATGTGCAGGTCGAAGTTCGTTTCTTCCTAGATCACTGGAAAGAGATCCGTGAGTCGGATTCGATGCGCAACGTGTGGCAGCAGATCAGGCTCGGAAGGCATCCCGGCTTCGAAGAAGGTGCGGTTCTCCGTCCAAGCTCGTTCATGTGCACAATTCAGTAGACCGCGTCAACTAATAATCGACGTTCTGGCAGTCTGGCCCGTCATCGCAGTGAACCTTGAGTACAAAGCCCGACCGGGAGAGACAGCCAGCGGAAGTGGGAAGGGTGGTGCTTCGGGCGGAAACATTGGGTGTTAATCATCTTGCCCTCTCGTACCACGGTTGTTGATGAGACGAATGATACGTACGTACGCGGCGTGGCATGCAAGTTAATGAATAAACTTGAATCAGCATTTCACCGTCTGCATTCAGTTAAACCGTCGGCAAGGAACGTGATAGAAGAGATTCATTCATAGATAAAGTGGAAGCGCAATGGCTAGATCCTAGACCTATCACGAGCATGCCGGAATATTGAACCGCTGAGCCTTCACATTGCTCGGTGAGACAGGGTGATAATGAGGACACTGACAAAGCAAACGGAGTCGGTCGCCCGCACTTTCTTCGTCATCAGTCTCTAGTCAACACTCGTGAAAACTGCCAGCCAGTGATGTGCCATCATTGTCAACTCCCATTGTCCCGAAACTTCCGTGTCTGCCACGCTCATGGCCATCCTCCCGTTATCCTCCTCTTCATGCCCCCTTTGCGGTAGCCGCAGCAGCCGTGACTCTAACGCCGCAACCGCGTTCTTGCATGTGGCGTGAAACGCGCTCCCTCTGCCGTCTTACGAGAGCATACGCGGGGCGATGCCGAGACATTGGCAATGACTTTGTTGAGCGTTCGCAGAGAGCGATGAGGACAGTCACGACGAGTCACTATTCATGTGAGAGTCCGGTGGGTGAGCTGCGGTTGGTGTCGATATGCGGGCGGTAGGAGGTTGGAAAGGAACCGAGCTTGCAACCGGATCATCGTGAGGTGGAGATGAACGGCCTTCGTGGTGGTCAAAGGACGACTGTAACGAGACAATTGAGATATTAAGCAACACGTTGTACATGACGTATCTCGCACATTTTGGTGGCTTGCGAGCGTTCCAATGGTTGGCTGGTCGTCAAGATAGCGTTCGGAACCCACCAACGACGCGTTGTAGTGAGGAGCGTCTGAAATGGCATCATCATGTGGTTGGTGTACTTGCGGCCGATGCTCCCATTCGTCATCTTGTGTGTGCATATTGTCTTCGTAGTACTTTGGGTCCTCTTCACCATGCAGGTCAGCTGGCACGAACAGTTCGTGTTCTTCGTACTCTGAACTCTCAGCAAGCTCCGGAGGCAGCGAGCCCGGCTCTTTGTCTGGTGGTAAGGGGGGAATGCGGTGTAACAAGCCAAAACTGCTCAGTCTGTCAGATACAAGGCGCATATATCTACTAAAACCTGATCTCACCCGAATACGCAACCCAGCAGGCCCTCACCTCCCCAATGTCGATTTGGTACCAGGACCACCTCTCTTATAGTGCTGACAGAAAGATCGATCGTTATTGTTATGTAGACATTTCAAATATGTGCGAGACGTACTCGAAGTCATATGAGTATACAAATACCCGTAATGGCTTCTCAATATGCTAGTTTCGGTGGTCAGCGTCACATTTCGGCGGTCACGCGATCGAGTGGAGACACTTACCGCTTCTACAATGTCATAGAAGTCTCCTTCAGCGCTCAGAGCGCCTCCTGACCAGCCGATAATCCAGTCACCATATGGCACCAACCCCGCGCTTTCGGCGGGACTACCCTCCAGAACGTCCAATACGTGCCATACGTTGTCCAGTGCAAATTCCGGCTCGCACATCCGCATGCTCAGGCCCAGCAAAGATGGCTTCCGTTCCGCCTCTGGCTCCTGCGGGTCTGGAGTTGCCGAGTACGGGAGCGCCCAGTCCCTAGAGGGTACAATGGGTACCACTGCCCGGTCGGGCTTTTCCTAAATGCTGTGTAGGGATGGAAGCAGAGACTAAGACGTACCTCGTGTCTGCTGGCTCTTGCTGTTCCAGACCAAGAGGTTCAGCGTTCTGCCTTCATGGCTCTCGACGATCTTCTCCAACTCAGTAGCGTCCACCGTGTTGTGAGGCGAGAAGTTGTCGCCCTGAAAGCCAACTACAAAGTCAAAGAAGGGCTCGATCGTCGTCTGCGATGCCGGGGAAGACGGTGTAACGCGCAGAACATGCAGCGCGCGGGGAGGTGCTTGCGACGCGGCAGTGGACTGTCCTGCGCCCATGTCGGCAACTCAGTGGTCGATAGCAGATGTGTTCCACGAGTAGCTAGATAGTGCAGCGTGTGCGAGGCGTGCACTGCGGGGATAGAGCGAGTTCTAGCGTCAGGATCGTCGAGCAGCCGTTTAGCAACATGCTCGCTGACCGGAAGGGCGTTTCTTACACACCTACTCAATCCGGACAGGCACGTGTTCAGCGCTCCGAATCGTTGTGGCCCCAATATTCAGCGCTTCATCTTTCCTTCGTCTGTTCCTTATTTATTGTCATCAAATAATGTTATGGGTTCTTCGGAGGGTAACGAAATATACCATGTCATTATGACTCAAAACAAACCGCTAATATCCTCTCTACTGAACATTGCGAACCCGGCATGACCTAGACAAGGCGTAGTATATGACTATTAGAGCGAAACCCCTTCGGCATCTTTGTTCGGAGGTGTTTCTTGTCAGGTGTGGGCAGCTATGGCACCGATACAGTTCAAATGGGACAGTGAAATCTCTCAACATACGCCGTAAGTCGTTATTGTCCAAGGCTATATCGTTGGTAAGGTGCATATGGTGGCTGGATAGGTGACGAAGTGCAGCATTTTATCTCAGACATTTGTGTGAGTTACGGATCCTAGCAAAATGTGCAGGCTCTCGAACCACAATGATGCCGAAGGCGTTGCTAGGAGACTCCCTTCTGCAACTCAAGTCGTCAGGCTCTTGACACAGGAGAAAACGATCCATAGCAGCCGCAATCATGTCGGAAAAGGATGAATGTGCATTTGTTCGCACATGAGCCGCACTCGGAAAGAATGACGACGGATGCTGCACAAAGACGTGCAATTCACCTGAAGGTAGGAGCAACGCGGAAAGAATTCTTCTGGAGCTCCATGCCGCACTCCTGTGCCCAGCACTTCTCCAAGTTCTTGACAAGACATTTACTTATCTTGAGTCGGCACATTTGTTCTGAGAAGTCGGAACGATACACACATGGGCCGCCGACTCCGCCACGGATAATGCCTCACTGCAGCGATGATCGGATGCGCCTGCCACGCTGCATGCATCAAGAAGTCTGCTTACCACTCCGGGGTCAGTAGTATGTTCTTTAGGGAGTTCGACTCACATAATTCTCGGAGAAATCGTCTCGAAGCGACGACGAACGTAGCGAGTGCATAATTAGCCGGACAACAGTATCTTCCGGGACCGTATTACTTGCGCAAATGGGGATACCAGATGCGCGAGAACGTCAGTGGACCGGCGAAACCTCGAACGTCGGGTCGTTCTGGGGATTGCATTTACCTGCCCAATCAAACAGCCCGTGCTAAGTAATCTGGTATATCGGACATGAGAGATCGAGATGTTGGATCCGTCCAAAGAACGGCTGTAAGCGTGAAGAATCTGCGAGACGGCTATCGCCGGTATTGCTCTCACCCTCATGTAAATAAACTTCCTTTTCGGACGGTGAGCTGTATTCCGCCGATTATGAACAGCGGGATGAGGCTCAGGTGTATGCTGGAAGACGAAGGCAGGCAACCAAAGGCGGCATCGCAGGCTATGTTCACAGCAATGCGGGCCCGGATATAGCTGCTGTGTTTGACAGGATCGGCTCTGCATCCGGCAATCCAAATGGGCAGGGAGCGGGTTATCGATAAGTACTACAAGCGACCCATGCAGTATCTCCTCATTCTACAAAACATAACCACTCCGGCATGCCATGAGATAGCGAACAGCTGACGTGACAGGTGTTACGGTCATTGCTACGCACCACGCTCCAGAAAGAAGCAAGAATTCTCCCCGCCGAATGTGAATACGTGGCATTAGAAGTAGGCAAATACCAATAACAACTCAGCGAAAAACTCCTGGCAGATCATTGCCACCGGCTGCAGAGACATTGATGAACGCCTAATTTTCACGTTTCGAAGCGGCCGGTGCGCGACAGCACAGCAGGCGTATGAGCATCATCTTCTATGGTAAAATCAGAGCGTACTGCAGACCAGCTCGATATTCCAAAGTGTGATGTAGCTAGCGAGTAGCATAACGGGCGTGCATTCATTCGCCGCCACATGCGAGAGGACATCACGTGCCTTGCGTCCCTGACCCTGATTCCCACGACGCTTTGATGCGGGACATTGTGCGCTTTCTCGAAGATTTTGCCAACCGAACCTCCCTCGCAGAGAGTCCATTATAGCCCCAGCGTCGCGTTCAGACTGCTCAGCAACGCACTAGCTCCGCGGCATGCGGTGAGTGTCGCGTTATCTGGCCAACAATCGATCGAAAATGCGCATACTGAGCTGATGCAGCCCGCAGTTGACTTTATGTTCATTTGCCGGCACGCATTGCTCCGAACATACATACCGAGTCGGACCTCAAGAACACACATCCACCGACGTTTGCTTGCGGAGGCCCCAGATGCTTTGCGCCCAAAAACCGATACCGACGGTGCCTGCGAGAAAAAGACGGATTCGAGCACGACCGATGCTCAGAAATCTACCGACGCAAGAAGCGGAGGAGCTCCCGAACCCGTCATTCTTACGAAGCAGCAGAAACTCTTATCAGCTGCCGCTGACGTGGTGGCCTCATCTTCTGCCACTGACGGTCTCCATATCTTGCCATGGTTTCCTAACACGCCCGCGGTGCAGACGAAAATGCGCCGGAAAGCTGAGCCATCGTCTCAAGACGACCCTCTCGCATTCTACGCTACATTGCGTGAGCAGGGCCTTTCCCTATTCAAGGACACTAATCTGGAGTACGCCACGCCCATACTGGTGGCAGTTGCGGAGAAGAAAAAGGCAAGGATCGCCCGTCTGCTGGTCCAGGACATCCTGTCGAACGGGCACCACGTCGGACAAACATATCGCTCCATCATGCTCGAAAACATCCTCCTTCTCGTGCAGCAAAACCTCCTGGACAAGAAACAGGTTGCTGCCTTGCTCGGCGCTCTGCGTTCTTCCGGCCAGCTCATGTCCATTAACGAAAATAACCGGGTACCTATAGCGATAGCGATCTTGAACCTCCCTGCTCATCCTAGGCTTGACCCTCAGATCAATGACAGTCTTGCGACTCTACTCATCGGCGTCTTAGCGGACACAAGAGCGCGGTCGGAATCGGACGAAGTAAGGCAGCGCTCCCGTAAAGCAGCCGAGCTGCTGATGTTTATCGCATGTGACCTCGCAGCGGCGGGGATGCGCGTGCGCTCGATGGAGATCGTGAATGCGCTCGTACAGACTCACAGTGTGCCTCCCAGTGCGGTATACCATGCGAATCTCATGTCGACGGACTTCTCTCTCATTGTGTTGACTATGTCGGTGCATTCTGCTCTTCACTTAGGATGGCGGTCAACAGCTGGTAAACTCATGATCAAGGCTCTCTTGGAGGGTCCAGAAGACAGTCGCGAAATAGCCGCACTCGCCGCGGAGGTTTTGCGGATGCTGGTCGACGTCCCTGATGAGTCGGATTCTGGATTCTCCGCATCCATACTGGTGCAGCTCATGACCCGCTACAGTTCGTATCCCATTCCTCACTACCTGATACAAGCCTTCTATGCTGGTACACAGCTTCTCAACCAACCTCACCTTGCTGAGGTCGTCTATTCTGTCTCGTTTGCGCCACAGATCGCCTACCCGCCTCCTCAAGGGCGTCTACTCGTCTGGTTCATGAAGCACCTTACAAAGAAGAGCAAGAACGCTCATCTAGCGCGGCAGCTCGCGACGCATGTTGTGGAAGCACAGATCCCGCTACCTGTGCTGGACCGCGGGCGCTTCATCGGGCTAATCGCCTCGCAGGGATTCGCAACGCAGGCACGCGCGCTTTGGGAGAGGTACGCTTTGGTGGAAAGCAGCAATGATGGGAACTTCGTCGTGGGCTCCGCGGGTGCGATGCTTCGTGTCGTGAGTCTATTCACGAGCTTGGCGAGACGGGAGCGATCTGCGCGACTGGACAATGCTGAGGAGGAGGAGAAGCTGCCTGATAGTGAGGTGGTGGATATGGCCGCATCGATGCCGCTCGAGGGCGAGGACGAAGCATTCCCGCCACGGGAGTTTTGTTGGCCTGCGCAGGGACCTAGACTTGAACCAGCGAAGTCAGTCTCGACTGGAAACAAGCCTCAATCTGTAGACCCTGCATCCTCAGCGGATGTCACTCGTGCTGGAGCACCGACTGTTGATCCTGCTGCGCTCGGCGAGGTCCATGGTGCCACCCCAAGCGAGCCCATCGGTCATGACACATTAGATACTTGCCCGTCAGGAGCCGCCGACCATCCCCAGGAGCATGTGGGAGCGCCCCCGAGCGAGAAAGTACCCGCGCCGGACGCAGCCTCGACCGCGACAGTCATCGAGGACGGGGAAGCCGATTTCAAAGAGTTCGCAACGCGCGTGTTCAAAACGTATTATGCGAGTCGGCGACCGCTGATACATGCGCACCACTTCGAGCTCAACGCACTCGCGCGTGCGGCGTTCATGTTGGGGCGGCTGGAGGAGGGCCTGCAGATATTCCAGCTGATGCTGAAACGGCGGCAGGTGCCAGACCTGGTGGATGTGAACGTCGTGCTGGAGATGCTGGCGCAGTACAACCCCACGGCGGCTGCACGTGTGCTGGAGCGGATGGTCACGGTGGGG